>NC_056689.1:1500000-1717500 GCF_018350215.1 Panthera leo | reverse complement strand
TTTCAGGAGTAGAATTTAGTAACTCATCACTTACATATAACCCCAGTTCTCATCCAAATCAGTGTCCTCCTTAATGCCCATCACCCATCTAGCCCATCCCCCACAACACGTCTCCTTCAACCCTCAGTTTGTTCTCTATTGGTTAAGAGTCTCTTACAGTTGTCTCCCTCTCTGTTTTCGTCTTATTTTTCCTTCCCTTCCCTTATGTTCATCTGTTTTGTTTCTTAAATTCCACATATCTGTGAAATCCAATGGTATCTGTATTTCTCTGACTGATTTCACTTAGCATAATACTTTCTAGTTCCATCCACATTGTTGCAAATGGCAAGATTTCCTCCTCTGAGATTGCCAAGTAGTATTCCATTTTGTATCTATACACCATTATTCTTTATCTATTCATCAATCGATGGACATTTGGGCTCTTTCCATAATCTGGCTATTGTTGATAGTGCTTCTATAAATATTGACGTGCATGTGTCCCTTCAAATCATTTTTGTATCCTTTGGATAAACACTCACTAGTGCAATTGCTGGGTTGTAGGGTAGTTCTATTTTCAATTTTTTGAGGAACCTCCACACTGTTTCCCAGACTGGCTGCACCAGTTTGCATTCCCACAAAGAGAAAAAGAGTGTTCCCCTCTCTCCACGTCCTCACCAACATCTGTTGTTTCCTGAGTTGTCAATTTTAGCCACTCTGACTGGTGTGAGATGGTACCTCATTGTAGTTTTGATTTGTATTTCCCTGATGATGAGTGATGTTGAGCATCTTTTCAGGTGTCAGTTGGCCATCTGGATGTCTTCTTTGGAAAAGTGTCTATTCATGGCTTCTGCCCAATTCTTCACTGGATTATTTGTTTTTTTGGGTGTTGAGTTTGATAAGTTCTTTGTAGATTTCAGATACTAACCCTTTATCCAATACATAGCTTGCAAATATCTTCTCCCATTCCATCGGTTGCCTTTTAGTATTGTTGATTGTTTCCTTTGCAGTGTAGAAGCTTTTTATCTTGATGAGATCCCAGTAGTTCGTTTTTGCTTTTATTTCCCTTGCCTCTGGAGACACGTCGAGCAAGAAATTGCTGCAGCTGAGGTCAAAGAGGTTGTTGCCTATTTTCTCCTCTAGGATTTTGATGGCTTCCTGTCTTATGTTTAGGTCCTTCATCCACTTTGAGTTTATTTTTGTGTATGATGTAAGAAAGTGGTCCAGGTTCATTCTTCTGCATGTCGCTGTCCAGTTTTCCCAGCACCACTTGCTGACGAGACTGTCTTTTTTCCATTGGATATTCTTCCCTGCTTTGTCAAAGATTAGTTGGTCATACGTTTGTGGGTCCATTTCTGGGTTCTCTATTCTGCTCCATTGGTCCTAGTGTCTGTTTTTGTACCAGTACCATCCTGTCTTGAGGATTCCAGCTTTGTAGTATAGCTTGAAGCCTAGGACTGTGATGCCTCCTGCTTTGGTTTTCTTTTTCAACATGACTTTGGCTATTTTGGGTCTTTCGTGGTTCCATACAAATTATAATATTGTTTGTTCCAGCTCTGTGAAGAATGCTAGTGTTATGTTGATAGATGTTGCATTAAATGTGTAGATTGCTTTGGGTAGTATAGACATTTTAAAAACATTTGTTCTTCCAATCCATGAGCATCGAATGTTTTTCCATTTCTTTAATTTCTTTCATAATCTTTCTACAGTTTTCAGAGTTGTCAGATATTTTCTTTCATTGAAAATTGCTGTTTTAAAATTTTAGTCTTCTTTCATAAGTAATAATAGTTAGGGTTGGTTAGAATAATTAGACACTACAGGGGCGCCTGGGTGGCTCAGTCGGTTAAGCGGCCGACTTCAGCTCAGGTCATGATCTCACGGTCCGTGGGTTCGAGCCCCGCGTCGGGCTCTGTGCTGACAGCTCAGAGCCTGGAGCCTGTTTCAGATTCTGTGTCTCCCTCTCTCTGACCCTCCCCATTCATGCTCTGTCTCTCTCTGTCTCAAAAATAAATAAACGTTAAAAAAATTTTAAAAAAAGAAAAATTAGACACTACAGTTAAGCATAAAAAGAAATTAATTAAATCTGTCATTTTTCCTGACCTTCTTTACTGAATGTATCTGAAATAAAACAGAATCATACCAAATATTCATTTTTGAAACCTGCTTCTTATAGAACATATGAAGAAAATTATTTAATGCTAGTTTATCTTCATTTAAATTTTTTCAATGTTTACTTATTTTTGAGAGAGAGAGTGTGTGAAAGGGGGAGCGGCAGAGAGAGAGGGAGACACAGAACCGGAAGCAGGCTCCAGGCTCTGAGCTGTCAGCACAGAGCCTGACATGGGGCTCGAACTCCCAAACCGTGAGATCATGACCTGAGCTGAAGGTGGACGTTTAACCAACTGAGCCACCCAGGCGCCCCAGTTTGTCTTCATTTAAAGAGAAATTAAAAATAAGGACTGTTTGAGGGGTACATGGATGGCTCAGTCATTTGAGTGTCTGCCTCTGATTTAGGTTCAGGTCATGATCCCAGGGTCATGGGATCAAGTCCCTGGTTGGGCTCTGCAGTGAGTGTGGAGCCGGCATGCGATTTATTCTCTCCCCACCTGGCTCTCTCCCTCAAATAAAAAAAAAAAAAAATGAAATAAAATAAATGGATTGTTTGGGAACAAAAAATGTAATTGTGTTAAAACACCTGAATTATGTGAAGTCACATGTAATCCCTTCTACTGAAATGAAGGAACACCTGGGTGTCTCAGTCAGTTAGGTGTCAACTCTTGATTTCCACGGAGGTCATGATCTCATAGTTAGTGGGTTCAAATCCCGAATGGGCTGTGCACTGACAGCATGGAGCCTGCTTGGAATTCTCTCTCCCTCTCTCTTTCCATCCCTTCTGCTCTCTCTCTCAGAATAAACTGATAAAAAAAAAAGAACTGAACACACCACTTTAATAGACTCCAGTAAGATGTAATACTGGGATTGCTAGGATTTGTGATTCAGGGTCATTTTTATTAGGAACTGTATTTCTAATTACTTCGAGGAGTAAAAGACATTCCTTAGAGGAGCAAGGGCATCTCTGAGGCCCCTGCAGTGCCCGTCCTGCACCTGCTCACCTGGGCACACATACTGAAGCACTCTGCGACCTATGTCAGCCTCTGTCGTGGTCTCGGCAGCCACTACGTGTGAGAGGCAGATGTTTGATTCCACTAAAAACTCAGTCGGTGCCTAAAGCTTCAGTAGTCAGAGTTCCGGAGGAAAAATAAAACATTATTACTCCTATTTATTTTAGCAACACACTCACATACACACACAGGCGCACACACAGGCTTTACATCCTGAAACTCAGCAGATGGTCTCATGACCCTGTTTGTGTCCTTTCCCGCGGGGTTTCCAACAAGTCTGGCTCGTAATCAAACAACGCTGTGCTCTGAGCAAAATTTGCCAGACAATGTGATCCACGTGGCCAGCGGCTGGTTGGTTCCCAGTCGTCTGAACTCGGTACCTCCAGAGAAAACAGGGATCAGCCAGTAGTTACGCGTACGCGTTCCCCGCACGAAGAAGGCTAGTGTCTGCACAGAATGAAGGGTTACCACCGCACCTCAAAGTATTTCAGAAGATTCTTGGCTCCTTGGCTTCATTAGAAGCAGGAAGCCATAAATCTGTTCTATAATATTCAAAGTCTCCCAGCTGTGTAACTTTATAAAGCTCAAGTCCTCGCTTGTCCCCTACATTTATATCCCTCAACGAACATGAGAGCATCCGGAGATGAGCTTTTAATTGGAAGTAAACCCCCTTTTGCAAATCAATGTGCTCATCTGCTCATCTACCCTCTTTGTTGGTTTTAACCACTATTCACTCTACAAATGGATCTTGAGTGGCTGCTATGCGCCAGGCACTGTTCACTGTTCTTGGTCAAAGAGCAGTGGACAAGTGACCTCACAGCTTGGCTTTAACGCTCCCCTCAGCTCGAGTACATCCTAGATATCCTCCTGACTGTAGGACCCTGGCTTCCCCTTCCTTAGAACATTTACCCCAGAAAACTTACAAACGTAAAATCCTTCTCTGCCTCTTTTTAAAAGCATCTTGCCAGTTTTACAGCACAGGACTCTGTTTTGTCAGGACCTGGGAGCCATCACTTTGAAATGTGGTTATCACAAAATATAGCTCCCTGTCTCCCAGTTTCCGTGGGAGGGTAGGAGCCCCACCTCGGGGAGCACCCATCCAAAAGCTCGGGTGGCCCCATCACATGGGCCAACTCCCCTCTACTGTCCTGCAAGCCCTTTCCACTGGCCATGCCATCCCTGCACAGATCTCCTCCCTACAAACGTCTTACTTTTTGTTTCGGCAGAGTTGTGTTCAATCCCCCTCTCGAAAGCAGTGGTCCTCAGTAAAGTTTTCCCTGGCTGATTAATTCTTAGCACAGTTTTCCTTCAACAGAAAATGGAAAAAAGTCCCTGTCCTTACACAGTTTGTATTTTAGTGGGCAAGAGACCCAGTAAAAAAAAAATAAAGACAGTGATTTTCTATTTTCATAATATTATCAAGAAATTAATGGTGATAATAGAAGTCTTGGTCCAAATCTAAAATGGACTGCTCACTCAATGTGGTAAATGGAGAAGAGTATAATTTACAAAGGACGAGTCTGACGTTGTGGTAGAGACACCACAGCAGGTAAACGCTGGAGCTCTGCTGCATATGCTGTGTCCCAGAGAACCAGGACAGGGGTGGTCATCGGTCCAGGAGAGAGGGTGGGAGAGAGCCCGGGACAGCTGATGACACGGGGGACATCCTGTGTCCCAGAGAACCAGGACAGGGGGGGTCATCGGTCCAGGAGAGAGGGTGGGAGAGAGCCGGGACAGCTGATGACACGGGGGACATCCTGTGTCCCAGAGAACCAGGACCGGGGGCGGTCATCGGTCCAGGAGAGAGGGTAGGAGAGAGCCCGGGACAGCTGATGACACGGGGGACATCCTGTGTCCCAGAGAACCAGGACAGGGGTGGTCATCGGTCCAGGAGAGAGGGTGGGAGAGAGCCCGGGACAGCTGATGACACGGGGGACATCCTGTGTCCCAGAGAACCAGGACGGGGGGGGTCATCGGTCCAGGAGAGAGGGTGGGAGAGAGCCCGGGACAGCTGATGACACGGGGGACATCCTGTGTCCCAGAGAACCAGGACAGGGGGGGTCCTAAGTCCAGGATTGAGCCCAGGAGAGCTGGTAACACGGGTAACAGACTGTGTCCCCGAAGGACACAGCCAGGAGCAAACACCTAGATTTTCCTCTCCAGCCTGTCTCCCATGTCCTGACCGGGATCCCCACTGGCCAGACTAATGAGAACCAGAATTCTGTGAAGTTGTCTTGAAATACTTCATGCAGTTGGGCCAACAATATTCATTTTGTATAATTCATTTCACTCCATTTATTTTACTATAATATTTTATTCCCTTTATGTGTATATTTATTAATGTACTTATCACATCGCACTGAGCCCATGCCACTTGAAAGGAAAATCTAGCGCAGACAGCGTCTTCATACAGAAGAAGGAATGTTTGTTACCATGAAATTACAAACAGAGTGGTTGGGCACCGTCCGGAACAGTTACCACGTAGACACTAGACTGTGCTTCTGCACACACGGGGCCTGGGAGAGGAGCTCCGTGATGTGGAGAGAGAAATTCCTGACAGGGGATCTTTCGCGAGGCCTCCTTCCCATGCACTGAAGGGGCACGGGAATGATGCATAAAGAAAAGTTATGCCTCAAACATACAAGAGTGTAGGAAAGGATACTGCTCGGATTGCAAGGCTAAAGACTTTTAATTCGATTCCAGGGAGGGGGGAGCTGGTAAAATCCTTTGAAAAAAAACCACGAGCTAGAGCACGTGTGTGTGAACAGCACTTGTAAGTCGAGCAGCAGCACCAGGGTAAACTCGAGAACGGGGGGCCGGGTTAGGGGACTGAGCGTCCATGCGAGAGTTCAAAGCACTGGGTCATGACGAGCTGTCACTGAATCTGCGTCAGTCTCGCAGGGTCTGTGCTCACAGGCCAGCTCGCCTGAGGTTTCCCTACGACTTCCACTACGGCGTCCGCCTCATCGACACATACGTGCGCCGTAACCTCACCTCAGAGCCCTGAGGACCAAACTGCTTATTTTGTCTCCTTTCATCTTGTTTGAGGTTTATTTATTTATTTACTGGGGGGGGGGGGGGCGGGGGGTAGGGGCAGAGAGACAGGGAGAGAGAATCCCAAGCAGGCTCCACACTGTCAGCGCAGAGCCAGACTCGGGGTGCGGTCCCACGAACCGCGAGTTCACGACAGAGGCCGAAGTCGAGAGTCAGACGCTCCAGGACCGAGCTACCCGGGCGCCCCTGTCTCCTTAACTCTTTCGTAGGCATTTCCAACTACGTACGTGCAAACTCTGACTGGTCCTGCCCTCACAGCCACCTCCCCAACCCCTTGTCCTTTGCACCCCTCCCAGACTTACCTCTGAAAATAATACCCTTTGCTTCAAACGAGCTTTCATTCGTCCATCCAAACAACATGTTTGAGACACGAATTCACCCAAAGCCTCTGCTGCAGCATCAAGTCCTTATCCTTCCCATTTGCATCTCTAATTTCCTCCCTGCCTAATTAGTATTTTTTTTTCCCAAAGCACATCATAATCAAATTGTTTGAAACCAGAAAGGAGGAGAAGATCTTAGAAGCAGGCAGAGGGGAGAAAAAAGACATTTTATACAGAAGGACAAAGGAAAACAACAGCCTTCTCATCAGAACCATACCAGCTAATAACATAAATGAACAGTTCATCTTCTTCCCCTTTCCCCACCGAGAGTCCTCACGTGTGTCTGGCGAGTCTGAGAGTCACTCACGTCCACGACATGCTGCGAGCCAGTTTCTCAAGTCTCGGTGAGAAAACACCAGCTACAAGTGGTTCACTCTTCAGGCTGCCCTCCGGGAACTGTGCCCTAAAAGGCCCGGAGCCCCTCCAGGGCTCGGCCCCAAACTAGTGAACTGCATACACATTATGGACTAAAGTGCTCGGAAAACACTGGTCTGGGCGCCTGGGCGGCTCGGTTGGTTGAGCGTCCGACTCTTGATTTCAGCTCAGGTCACGAGGTCACATTTGTGAGTTTGAGCCCTGCATCAGGCTTTGTGCTGACAGTGCGGAGCCTGCTTGGGATTCTCTCCCCCTCTCTCTCCCTCACGCAGGCTTCCGCTCTCTGTCTCTCAAAACAAATAAATGAAGTTAAAAAAAATTCGTGAATAAAAAACATACTGGTCAAAGCAAAATAATGTGTAGTAAAATCAGAATTTGAATGTGACCTAAGAAAACATTAGAGCTGAAAGAAGAAATGTGAACTCTGCGAATATGCTTTTATTTTAACATTAAACTATCTCATTTTTTAGAGTTTGTTTAATGTTTTATTTATTTTTCAGAGGGAGGGGAGAGGGAGGAAGACAGAGAGAGTGAGAAAGCGGGAGACAAAGAATCCGAAGCAGGCTCCAGGCTCTGAGCTGTCAGCACAGAGCCCGATGCAGGGCTCGAACCCACAGACCGTGAGATCATGACCTGAGCCGAAGTCGGACGCCTATGCCCCTAAACTATTTAATTTTTATACAGATTCTTGTTTTTCTCAGCTTATCTCAAACAGATAAAAATGGAGAAAACATATTCATGTTTATAAATACTCCACTTTGCTATTGTCTTGGGCACAATGAAAACCTTCAGCTGGAAGAAGACTTCCTGTAGTAAATATCTAAGAGGCAAGTAGCAGGCACAGAACAGGGAAGGAACGCTTCTCGGCAGTTTCCGGGCAGAAGCGTGCTGCACACAGGACTCCCCTTCCGGCTGAGAGGAGAGGACGGGGAGCTGTGACTGTTCAGCCTTGTCCTTGGCCGCCCCAGGCGGGAGGATGGAGCCCAGGTGTGGACCCCTGTCAGGACCGCCAGAGGCAGCGGCAGGGACACATCCACTATCTCAGGGCAGGAGGCCTGGAAAGCTACAAGGAACGTGGCTGTGACAGGTGGCCACAGTAGGGTACACTGCCCTCCCTGCCCCCCTGCCCGTGCTCACTGTCCTCCAAATCCCTGCAGATTGTGCAGGGGAGGGGGAGCAGGGGCAGGGTCTGCAGGGGAGGGGGAGCAGGGGCAGGTTCTGCAGGAGAGGGGGAACAGAAACAGAGTGTGTGGGGCAGGGGGACCAAGAGCAGGGTCTGCAGGGGCTGGCAGGGGTGGGGGGGCGGAAGGCAAGAGCACTGCCAGTCTTGGGGGCAGAAGCAGCAGCAAAGGATCAGGGAAAACCATCACTTTATGTCACAGCAGAAGGAGACAGGAGTCCAATTTCTACCTCATAGAGTTTTTGGGAATTGAATGAACTGAGCTCATGTCTGTAAAACATTTACACAGAGTATGTGTTATGTGTGTGTATATATATGCACACACACACACAGGGAACAATGTGTATAGAAAGAGGGGTTTCAGTCATAACAGGGAGTGGTTGGTATCTAGAGTAAACAGATCCCCGTGACTGTCATATTTCTATCTATTCTGAGCTACCTTTACATGAAGAAAAACAGCAATAGCCTTTACTCTGTAATGTTTTCTGTCAGTTAAATGTGTCTTTTCTATGGAAATTTGCTGCAGACAAAGTTTTCCTCTCAACATGTCTTATATGTGAATGTAGAATCTGGAAAGAAAATATTACATGTACCAGAGAAAAGTTAATGTTCTCACAAACACACATAATTTTAGCGTGTGTTGAATGTATTTTACGGTTGCTTTTAAAATTCAACCAAGCAAACTTGCACAATCAAAGTTTTTAACATAGTAAATAATGGCCAATAAGAGAAAAAGTAACCAAACACACAGAAGACGATCAGTGTGTGAATCTCCCCATCTCACTGCCCGACACTAATACCGAGTCCAAAATAGGTGTTCGATGCAGTTTTATTTCTTTTCAATACACAGGTGGACTTTGCATAAGCTTCTCCACTACAACTAATCCATTTCAGGAAGACAGAACTTCTGGCGGTGTAAGGTGATTTGTGAAGTCCTGTCCTTACAACCATACAGAGACCCTCGCTCATCTGCTTTAACGAGATATTTAAAATACAGCCTTGGGGGCTTTATTGACGTTTAACCATTCTGCCATATATTCAGATTTGAGGCTGCGGGTTTTATGGCCAAGTAGGTATTTCAACTGTAAAGCATTGTTTTATTGGCAGAGCAGACGATGATGACCTTTGTTCATCGTCTCACATAAAATACGGCTGTAACTGCGCAATAAAATCACACTTTTCACTGTTCCAGTCACCATTCTGTCTCTCCTTTCAATGGTCTCATTCACTGAAGATCAGAACTGGAAGAGGCCTGCTTTCCCTGGCATCAGGAAGCTCCCGGATTCTCTGAACATCTCACACTTACTACAAAATGTTCATCTTCAAAACGATACAGAATTTGAAAAACCAGGAAAGCTAACCTTTTTCATGACCAAGAATAATAACAAATCAAAACACCATTGCCTTAAATTAAATATTTAGCAGGTCCAGTGTCTTCTATTTGAAAATTGTGGCTAACACGTTAAATGTCTTCAAGTTTCTTACAATCCTAAAATCTAGTTATAGGACTTTAAACGTTTTAAAGCATGGCTTTCTGATAGTCTCATTGCCTGCTTCAACATACTAAAAATGTTATATCCACTTGTGATGTATTACTAGTACACATTTATGAAATCTTGCTTTTGAGATAGTTTCTACGCTAACTACTTTGCAAATAATACCACCTAATTCAAAGATTCTCCACTATTACCACGACTATTATGGAAAGATTCCATAGAAGTGGTCAAGGTGTTCGGACTATTCATCCCACCTCTGGCAAGAGCAGAAAATGTTTGACTCTGAGAGTTATGGTCTCTTAATCGCAGTCTGTTTTCCAACTGTTGTCCAAGAAGACAAGGTAAAGGAAGACACACGTAACTCTGCCTAAAGAGACGGCATGAGGCATAAACCATCTTGGGGGGATTCTGAAAGGAGGACACGGAAAGGACTTTGAATTTTAGATCAACTTTAACACTTGACACATTTTTAGAATTCACTCTAAGTAAAATCTGCATTTGTTTTAGGTCATCTAATACCTTCCCCTTTGATTCCTGAGGTGAGAAGTTCTCATCCCACGCCCACCCTTTCCCACCTTTTGTGGGCACCTTCCTCCCAAGGCTTACTTCACTTTAACAAGGGTTCTGCGGGCACCTGGGTGGCTCAGTTGGTTAGGCGTCTGACTTCGGCTCAGGTCATGATCTCATAGTCTGTGAGTTCGAACCCCACGTCAGGTTCTGTGCCGAAAGCTCAGAGCCTGGAGCCTGTTTCCGATTCTGTGTCTCCCTCCCTCTCTGCCCCTCCCTGCTCATGCTCTGTTTCTCTCTGTCTCAAAAATAAATAAAAACATTTAAAAAAAATAACAAGGGGTTCTGCAGACAGAAGGACTCCTGAGCACAGGGACCTGTCTCTCCCTTGTCTCCTTACTCCAACACAATAAAAATCTCTGTCACCAGGGCAATTATCTGTCTTCTGCAACACCGAGGGAGCGAGCGGTTGTTTCTGTTTTTAAAACAGGGAGGAGTCTCAGCACGTGATGAAAAAGCCTAAAGAAGTCTCATACATTTTGTATTCCATCTGACTTCACGCTTAAGGATTTCTCCTCTGTAGCATAATTTAAAAGAGTGATGTAGACATGGAAATCAATGTCTGACAAGGAACGCCAGAGATAATTCATTGGAGATTTGGATAAATATCATTTCTAGGCTTTGTGTCTATGGAAAAGGCACCATTTGAAAATAATTTTACCACGTGCATTCCCAATTATTACACTTGATAAGACGTTGAAAATTATACCCTTCAAAGACAATTAACAACTACCTTTTGAATAACCACGTGAAAGCTGTGGGCCATCCCCTCACCTGCGACAACTGTGAAGGAAGAATCTGCAGAAAATCAGTGTCTGTCACTGGCAGGCGTCTGGGAGCTGTGCTGTGGGCAGAGGGAACGAGGACTTCCCGATTTCACTGTGGGTTCAACTCAACAGGCGTCTGTGCGCATCCGCTCCGTAACAGGAGCCTTTCTGGGTGTGCAGGGGGCCCGGTCAAGACTAACACAGAGCCTCGGCCCCGAAGGCCTTCACCTCCTAACAGCAGAGGTGAAGATCGGCCGCATTTCCTGCAGCGGCAGCAAGAGCACTTACCAGCATAAGGGCCACACGAGCCAGGGTCTCCGACGTGGACGACTGGAGAGGAAGGGTCACAGGAGCGAGGGTCTCCGACATGGACGACTGGAGAGGAGCCAGGGGGGTGGCGGGGGAGCTGGACCCCGAGGGCCGGCGGTTCCAACAGGTGGAGGCCCAGGATGCAAATCTAGGGAAGCAAGGAGCAAACACCGTGGACACGTGAAGCCGCACGTGTGTACCTGGAAGGACGATGCAGAGCACAGCCAGTCTGGGCTCAGGTGGGGAAGCGCAGGGCACCTGGCCCGAGCTGGCCAGTGCACACGTGTGACGAGTGCACTTCTGCATGCGACTGCTCATTTTCACAGTGCTCCCTTTCCACACTGCGACTCTGTTTGTACGTGACATTCACTCTGAAAGTCAAATAAAATGTCTACACGTGGGGTTCTTTTCTCACTCAAATTTTTATAAAAGCTAAACAGACCTTTAGAAACAAGTATGCATTCTCACTTTTTTCAATCTTTAATAATATATCAGTGATAAAATTATATTGTTCTTCAGCTCTCATCTGGGCATGTACTGAAGCTTCTTCTTAAAGCATCCTTATGTCTGTTTAAAGAGTAGAGAAGTAACAAGTTATTCATGATTCCGCTGTAGGCCGTTCGGGCAATACACAAGTGCACCGAGTAGATCATGGCCACGTGTCTTCTCCACCTCAGCCTTCCCAGACCTTTAAGCAGGACCCTGGTGACGCTACGGTGTGCGTTCTGCTAGCCATGTATCATATATATAATGGAAACGTAGTCCTAATACGGCAACTGTTTTGGCCTTTACTTATTTCTAATTAACACTGACTCGGAGACGCTCTAATCACCCTACGTTCCATTGTCCACAAACTGCAACTATGAAAATGACAAAAACGCTCGTTTATCTTTTTCTACAGGTACAAACATTTAGTTTGTGAAAACATTTTCACACGCATAAGACTTTACTCGAGAGCATCCAACTTTTTGTAATCTAATGCTTAGAATTTATTTATTTATTTTATTATTTTTTTTTTTAACGTTTATTTATATTTGAGACAGAGAGAGAGCATGAACAGGGGAGGGGCAGAGAGAGAGGGAGACACAGAATCCGAAGCAGGTTCCAGGCTCTGAGCAGTCAGCACAGAGCCCGACACGGGGCTCGAACTCACGGACTGTGAGATCGTGACCTGAGCCGAAGTCGGACGCTTAACCGACTGAGCCACCCAGGTGCCCCTTAGAATTTTTTTAAATAATAATTTGAGATGTGCCTGGGTGGCTCAGTGGGTTAAGCAACCGACTCTTGGTTTCCGCTCAGGTCATGACCTTATGGTTTGTAGGATCAAACTTCATGTCGGGGCTCTGTGCTAACAGTGTGGAGCCTGCTTGGGAGTCTCTCTCTCTCTCTGCCCCTCCCCACACATTCTCTCTCCCTCTGTCTCAAAATAAACTTAAAAATAATAATAATTTATATAAAATCATACATGTCATTCATCTTTTCAAAGAGTATCTTTTCTTTTCCTTTTCTGAAAGTTGTCCTTTTTCTCTCATACTTTTCTGCCTTAGGTTACTGAAATTAAAACCTCTTAATAAAACTCCTATGTTTGGGCACCTGGGTGACTCAGTGGGTTAAACATCTGACTCTTGATTTCAGCTCAGGTCATAGTCTCGCAGTTCGTGCATTCGAGCCCCACGTCGGGCTCTGTGCTGACAGCTCAGAGCCTGGAGCCTGCTTCGGGTTCTGTGTCTCCCTCTCTCTCTGCCCCTCCCTTGCTTGCAGTCTGTCTCTATCTCTCTCTCTCAAAAATAAATATTAAAAACATAAAAATAAAATAAAACTCTCGTGTATATTTATATAGTCATACACAAGCAGATAGATGGATACATATTTATATGTATTAGAGTTTATCCTCATTTTACTTGGATACCATATTTAAGAACTCCCCTACTCACTGATATATATTTGTAACCTCCATACACCACTATCCATGGTAATTCCATTGTCACTCTTGGACATACACAGAGCAGAGGCTCTGAGCCACCACACCCACACATCCTCGGCTAAGGTTCAGTACGATGGTGCTCTGACTTCTTCTCTTAGCTATCACATGGCAAACTAGGTCCTTTCTGCAGTCTTGTTAGTCCATACTTTTTTAGATTTTTGTGCTTTTTGTTGCTGACTTCACTCTTCAAAATGGCGCCCAGCATGGTTCTGACATGCTGTAAGTCAAAGAAGGTTGTGATGTGTATTAGATCAGCCTCATTAAGACAGGAGTTATTATAGTGAGGTCGCCTGTGAGTTCAATGTCAATGAGTCAACAACGTATAGTAAATATGATGCCTTTAAACAGGAACACACATAAAATGATTTGGATGACAAAAATATTTTGTCCGGGGGCTCTCAAGAATCTAACCCTGTATTTATTTCCTGTGAGATGAACTGTTCCTAATTTGCTGAATCAGTGTTTATAGCAACCATAGAGGCCATAACTGCCACAAGTAATGAGAATTCATGGTATCTACGTCTATCCATCTATCCAATTACAGTTTCATCTTTTTTCACAATACAGATTGAATTTTAGAAGAGAGATGATGTAAGTTTCTGGTAAAGGGTTTCAATCTTATGTAGTCTCCATTTTTCAACTGGAGTTTCCTAAACTATTAAAATCATATGGTGTTTCTATTCTAAACTATCACTATAATCATTTACATCATAACATTTCCTATAATTGTAGCACTCTTGCATTCTTGTGATAAAGAACAGCTGTAAATACACAACATACCTTTTAAAAAATATTTATGATGATATAAACAAGTAAAACTGTATACATATTAATTTTGCACAATGGTTTATTAACTACATATAAATAAGCTCATATAATCAGCACTGAAATAAAAAAAAGGGAATACTGGTAGGTAAACAAAAGCCCCTATACTGCCCCTTCCCATTCAAAATCATCCATGTTTACTAAGAAATTGAGATAATCATGCATATACCAAAAGTAAGATGCATGCTTAGAAGAACATCTGAGAAGATCCTCAGCTTTCACCTCAGGCTGATCCCGAGACTCGGCAAGGTTAGTTAAGTCTCAAAGGAGCAGTACACACAACCTTCAAAGATATTAGACAAACTTTGTTTTTGTTTTTGTTTTTGTTTTGCTGATGGCATTCATCAAAATCTGAAAAAGTACTAAACAAATTTAAGCCAAGGGACAGAGACTTCAGAGACCAAACACAAGAAGGAATACAGTCTTTGCAAAATACAGTTGTAAAGTCACTAAAAAATTGGATTATTACAGCCTTCAACGATCAAAAAAAATCAATAAACTCTTACAGGGGTGGAGAAGCTAATTTCTGTACCTACCATATTATATTAAAATATCCAAGTTCCCACAAAAATCACAATGCAAACAAATAAACAAAAAGTATGTTCCATTCAAAGAACTGAATAAGCTACCAGAAGTCCTCCAATGTCCAGATATTGAGCTTACTAGAAAAACACTTTAAGGGGACTATTATAAATATACTCAGAGATAAAGGAAATCATAAGTAAAAAATTTAAAAAATCAGGAACACAGTATATGAATATAATAACAATAAAAATATATAAAAATATAAAAAGGAATTAAATAGAAATTCTGGAGGTGAAATGTTTAAAAACTGAAAATTTAAAAATACTAGAAGTGTTCAACAGGAGATTTGAGCAGGGAGAAGAAAGAATCAATGAGCATGAATCTAGGAAAACTGAAATTGAGTCAGAGGATCAGAAAGAAAAAAGAATGAAGAAAGGTGAAGAGACTAAGATACCTGTGGGACACCAAAAATAAAAAAAAAGAAAGAAGAATAATTAACATATACATTTTGGGAGCCCCAAACAGAAATAGAGGGAAAAAAATGCAAAACTGGTTCAACATAAGACAATAATATAATATGTCACATTAATAGAATGAAAGGAAAAAATACATTATCATCCCAACTGGTGCAGAAAAAGCATTTGACAAAATCCAACACCCTTTCATGATTAAAAATTCACTCAGAAAACTAGGTAGAAGGAAACTTCCTTACGATGATAGAGTATTTTTTAAACACTACAGCAAACACCACACTCGGTGGTGAAAGGATAAAAGCTCCCTCTATAAGAACAGGAACAAGACAAGGATGGCCACTGTCACCAATACTAGTCAACACTGTACAGGGAGTTCCAGGTGGAACAGTAAGATAAGAAAAACGATGAGGGAGAAGAGTTAACATGGAGGGGGAGTAGAGAGACCCGAAGCTTGACTCATCCCTGGAGACAACCTGATAAATATCAACTCATTGTGGACACACAAGAAATTGACTGGAGAACTGACAGAACAAACTGCACAACTAGAAATGGAAAAATGGCCACATCCCAGAAGGTAGGAGCTGTGGAGAGCTGATTCTGGGGAGAAAAGAATTGTGGGCGATGCATAGGGGAGGGAGCCCTGATCACAGAGAGAGAAGTAAGACAGACAGAAAGAGTGAAGCAGTGCACAGGGGTTGCATACAAAAACTCTTCCCCAAAACTAGGGAGAGGGAAAACAAGAGGTGCTGAATACCACAAGGTTTTATAAGCAATGGAGCTCAAAGTCTGAAGTTCTGGAAGTCCTCGTCATTGCCAGGGTCCTGCCTGGCTGACACGGTGGTGCTCCTGTGTGGAAGGAGGGTGAAAACCCGGGAGCAGGCAGCATGGTCTGAGGATCTCCTGGGTCGCATGGGGAGAAACAGTTCCCTTTCTTGTAATGCATTTGTGAGAGGTGGCACAGCCTTGGCAAAGCCAAGAAACTGTATCCAGTCAGGCGGCTGTCATTTAGAATAGAAGGAAGGATAAAGAGTTTCACAGACAAACAAAAAATAAGGAGTTCATGATCACTAAACCAGCCCTGCAAAAATATTGAAAGGGACTCCTAGAGTGGGAAAGAAAGACCAAAAGCAACGAAGACTAGAAGGAACAGGGAACATCATGAGAAACAAAGACTTTATAGATAATACAACAGCACTAAATTCATAACTATCAATAATCACTCAGAATGTAAATGGACTAAATGCTCCAATCAAAAGACATAGTGAATCACAATGGATATATAAAAAAAAGACCCATCTATACGCTGCTACAAGAGACTCATTTTAGACCTAAATACATTTAGGTCTATCTATCTATCATTCTAGTGGAGATAAAAGGAAAGCCAGAGTAGCCATGCTTACGATATAAGCCATGTTTATATCAGACAAACTATATTTTAAATCAAAGACCGTGGCAAGAAATGGAGAAGGGCACTGCATCATAATTAAGGGGTCTATCCATCAAGAAGACCTAACAATTGCAAATATTTATGCTCCCAACCCGGTGGCTTCTCAAATATATAAATCAATTAAACAACAAACATAAAAAACTCATTGATGATAATACACTGATAGTAGGGAACTTTAATACCGACTTACTACAATGGACAATTCAAAAGAAAATCAACAAGGGAACAATGGCTTTGAATGACACACTGGACCAGATGGACTTAATGGAGATATTCAATTTCATCCTAAAGCATGCTAAATTATATCATCCTGGGGCGTCTGGGTGGCTCAGTCAGTTGAGCGTCCGACTTCGGCTCAGGTCATGATCTCGCGGTCTGTGAGTTCGAGCCCCGCATCAGGCTCTGTGCTGACAGCTCAGAGCCTGGAGCTGCTTCGGATTCTGTGTCTCCCTCTCTCTCTGCCCCTCCCCCACTCATGCTCTGTCTCTCTCTGTCTCAAAAATAAATAAACATTTAAAAAAATTTAAAGAAATAGAAATAAAAAATAAAATATTTCATCCTAAAACAGTAGAAAATTCATTCTTTTTGAGTGCAGAAGGAATAGTCTCCAAAGTAGATCACATACTGATTCACAAATCAGCCTTTGACAAGTACAAAAAGACTGAGATCATACCATGCATATTCTCAGACCACAACAACGTAAAACCTAAAGACAAGCACAAGATGAAATCTGGAAAGACTATAAATACATGGAAGTTAAAGAATCTTGCTAAAAAATGAATGGGTTAACCAGGAAATTAAAGAAGAAATTAAAAATTACATGGAAGCAAATGAAAGTGAAAATACAACAGTTGGAAATGTTTGGGATGCAACAAAGGTGGTCGTGAGAGGGAAATATATAGCAATATAGACCTACCTCAAGAAGCAAGAAACGTCCCAAATACACAACCTAACCCTACACCTAAAGGAGCTAGCAAAGAAAGAGCAGATAAAGCCTAAATGAGCAGAAGTAGGGAAATAAAAATGATCAGAGAAGAAATAAACAATATAGAAACAAAAACAATAGTAGAAGAGATCAAGAAACTAAGAACTGGCTCTTTGAAATATTAATAAAATTGATAAACTTTAGCTAGACTTATCAAAGTGAAAAGAGAAAGTACGTTAATATATAAAATCATGAATGAAAGAGAAGGGATCATAATAACACCATAGAAATACAAACAATTATAAGAGAATATTATGAAAAATCATATGCCTACAAACCACAATCTGGAAGAAATGGATAAATTGCCAGAAACATAAAAACCACCAAAACTGAAACAGGAAGAAACAGAAAATTTGGACAGACCCATAACCAGCAAAGAAATTGAATCAGTAATCAAACACCTCCCAACCTACAAAAGTCCAGGACCAGATGGCTTCCCAGGGAAATTCTACCAGACATTTAAAGAAGAGTTTCAATAGCCTTTCTTCTCAAACTGTTCCAAAAAAACAGAAACAGGAAGAAAACTTCCAAACTCATTCTATGAAGTCAACATTACCTTGATTCCAAAACGAGACAAAGAGCTAACTAACAAGGAAAATTAAAGACCAATTTCCTTGATGAACATGGATACCAAAATTCTCAACAAGACACTAGCAAATCAAATCCAACAGTATATTAAAAGAACACCAAGATCAAATGGGATTTATTCCTGGGCTGCAGGGCTGGTGCAATATTCCCAAACCAGTCAATGTGAGACACCACATTAATAAAAGAAAGGATATGAACCATACGATCCTCTCAATAGATGCACAAAAAGCATTTGACAAAATACAGCATCCCTACTGATAAAATCTTCAAGAAAGTAGAGATAGATGGAACATAGCTCAACATCATAAAGGCCATATATGAAAGAGCCACAGCTAATATTATCCTCGATGGGGAAAATCTGAGAGCTTTCCCTTTACAGTGAGGAACAAGACAGGAATGGCCACTGGTTACCCTTACTATTTAACACAGTACTTGAAGTCTTAGCCTCAGCAGACAGACAACAAAAAGAATAAAAGGAATCCAAATCAGCAAGGAAGAAGTCAAACTTCACTATTTGTAGACTGAATTTATACTTTATGCAGAAAATCCAAAAGACTCCACCTAAAAATTGCTAGAACTCATACAGGAATTCAGCAAAGTCACAGGATATAATATCAACATACAGAAGTCTGTTGCATTTCCATACACCAATAATGAAGCAGCAGAAAAAGAAAATCAAGAAATTGATCCCATTTGCAAATGCACCAAAAATGATTAGATACCAGAAATAAACCTAAATAAAAGGTTAAAGATCTGTGTTCAAAACTATACAACACTTATGAAAGAAACTGAAGAGGACACAAAGACATGGAAAAACACGCCATGCTCATTGATTGGAAGAACAAACAGAGCAGTCTACAAATTCAATGCAATCCCTATCAAAATAACATCAGCATTCTTCACAGGGCTAGAACAAACGATATGAAAATTTGTATGGAACTACAAAAGCCCTGAATACTCAAAGCAACCTTGAAAAAGAAAAAGCCGGAGGCATCACGATTCCAGACGTCAAGGTATATTACAAAACTGTAGTCATCAGACAGTATGGTAATGGCACAAAAACAGACTGAGATCAGTGGAGCAGAATAGAGAACCCAGAAATGGATCCACAACTATATGGTCAATTAATCTTGAATAAAGCAGGAAAGAGTATCCAATAGACAAAAGACAGTCTCTTCAGCAAATGCTGTTGGGAAAACTGGACAGCGATATGCAGAAGAATGAAGCCAGACCACTTTTTTACACCATGCACAAAAATAATTTCGAAACGGATGAGAGACCTAAATGTGAGACAGGAAACCATCAAAATCCTAGAGGAAAAAACAGGCAGCAACCTCTTTGACCTTGGCCACAGCAACTTCTTACTTGATATGTCTCTGGAGGCAAGGGAAACAAAAGCAAAAATGAACTATTGGGGCCTCATCAGGATAAAAGCTTCAGCACAGTGAAGGAAACAACCAACAAAACTAAAAGGCTTCCTTCTGGAATAGAAGAAAATATTTCAAATGACATATCTTATAAAGGGTTTGTATCCAAAATCTATAAAGAACTTATCAAAGTCAACACCCCAAAAAACAAATAATCCAGTGAAGAAATGGGCAGAAGACATGAATAGACACTTCTCCAAAGAAGACATCCAGATGGCCAACAGACACATGAAAGGATGCTCAACATCACTCATCATCAGGGAAATGCAATCAAAACCACAATAAGATACCACCTCATAACTATCCGAATGGCTAAAATTAACAACTCAGGAAACAAAAGATGTTGGTGGGGATGTGAAGAAAAAGGAACCCTCTTACACTGCTGGTGGGAATGCAAACTGGCGCAGCCAGTCTGGAAAACAGTATGGAGGCTCCTCAAGAAGTTAAAGATAGAACCACCTTACAATCCAGCAATTGCACTACTAGGTATTTACCCAAAAGACACAAAAATACAGATTTGAAGGGGCACGTGCACCCTGACATTTATAGCAGCACTATCATAAATAGCCAAACTATGGAAAGAACCCAAATTTCCACTGACTGACGAACGAATAAAGAAGATGTGGTGTGTTTGTTTGTGTGTGTGTGTGTGTGTGTGTGTGTGTGTGTGTTCCCCTTTCTCCTCATTCTTGCTAACATCTGTTGTTTCCTGTGTTGTTAATTTTAGCAAAATTATACAAACGCAAACACACGCACTCACACACAATGGACTATTAATCATCCATCAAAAACAATGAAATCTTGCAATTTGCAATGTGAATGAAACTAGAGTACATTATGCTAAGTGAAATAAGTCTGTCAGAGAGTAACAAAAATATCATTATGATCTCACTCATATTTGGAAAATAAGAAACAAAACACATGAACATATAGGAAGGAATAAAAGAGAGAGAAAAGGAAACAAACATATGAGACTCTTTTTTTATGTTTATTTACTTTTGAGACAGAGAGAAACAAAGCATGAATGGTGGAGGGGCAGAGAAAGAGGCAGACACAGAATCCAAAGTAGGCTCCAGGCTCTGAGCTGTCAGCACAGAGTCCAACGTTGGGCTTGAACCCACGAACCATGAGATCATGACCTGAGCCGAAGTTAGACACTTAACCAACTGAGCCACCCAGGTGCCCCTTGAGACTCTTAAAGATACTGAAAAAGCTGAGGGTTGATGCAGGGAAAGTGGGTGGGAGATGGGCTAAATGGGTGATGGGCATTAAGGAGGGCACTTGTTGGGATGAGCACTGGGTGTTATATGTGAGTGATGAATCACTAACTTCTACTCTTGAAACTAGTATTACACTGTATGTTACGAAGCTAGAATTTAAATAAAAATTTGAAAGTAATAAAAAAAAAAGATGAAAAGTATCCAGTTAGGAAAGGAAGAAGTAATAATATTTCTATTCAAAAATCACACAATCCTACACATGAAAATCCTACACAATCCACAAAACAACTACTAGATAACATACACATTCAGCAAAATTGTAGGGTAGTTGTAGGGGAGACTGACACAGAAAAACTAATTGTATTCCCATACTTAAGCAATGACTAATACAAAAAGGAAACTGGGAAAGAAATTTCATTTATAATGAAACCTAACAGCAGCGCCCGAATGGCTCAGTCGGTGGAGCGTCCAGCTTCGGTTCAGGTCATGATCTCCTGGTTCGTGGGTTTGAGCCCCGCGTCGGGCTCTGTGCCGACAGCTCAGAGCCTGGAGCCTGTTTCAGATTCTGTGTCTCCCTCTCTCTCTGCCCCTTCCCTGCTCACACTCTGTCTCTCTCTCTCAAAAATGAATAAATGTTATAATGAAGCCTGACAATAAAATAGGTAGGAATAAATTCATGCAAGGAAGTGAAAGACTTGTACAATCACTGAAAACTACAATCACTGCAGATATAAATCAAAAGCATAAAGAGTTGGAAAGACATCCCGTGTTCAAGGATTGGAGATTAACTAGTGTTTTTATGTCAATACTATTCCCCAAATCTACAGATTCAGTGCAACCTCTATCAAAATTCTAACAGCCTTTTTATAAGAAATGGAAAAAATTACCTTCAAGTTTACGTGGAACTGCAGTTGGCCAAAGAGAAGCCAAAACAGTGTTCAAAGAGAACAAGATTGGACGACTCACACTTCCTAATTTCAAAGCTTTCTATAAAACTGCAGTAATGAAGAGAGTGTTGCACTGGCATAAAGAGAAACATACACACCAATGTAACTGAATTTAGAGTCCAGAAATAAACCCATGCATGTAAGGCCTATTGATTTTTGACAAAGGCAGCAAGTTCATTCAACTGGGAAAGGACACTTTCTTTGATAATACATGGCGCTAGGAAAAATGGACTTCCACATAAAGAAGCATAAAGTTGGGTCTTTACTTCACACCATATATAAAAATTCAAAATGGATCAATGTCCTAAATATAACAGCTAAAGCCACAAAGCTGTCAGAAGAAAACATAGGGGTAAATCGTCATGACCTTGGAGTTAGCAACAAGGTCTTAGACATGACACCAAAACCATGAGAACAAAGGATAAGTAGGTAAATTCAACTTGATCGAAATTTAAAATTGTATACATCAAAAGACATTAACAATGAAGTGATAAAACAACACACAAAAAGGACAAAATGTTAGCATGTGATATATCTGAGAAGGGTATAATATACAGAATATATAAGGGACTCCAACAACTGAACAGTAAACCAAAACCAGATATATCATCTTCATCCATGACTACAATAAAAATACAGAACTTTTCATCCATCGGAAGAAAGTCTGTGTTGCTTTTCAGAAAGTCTGCACCCCCTCACTCCAAGACATCTTTTCTTACCATTGGTTAATATTGCCTGTGCTTGAATTCACATAACTGGCTCATAAGGAACAAATTCTTGTGCATTTGGTTTTCAACATGATAATTTTCGATTACTATTCTTGCACACGCCAGAAAATGTTCATGCGTTCTCATGGCTAAATAGCATCATATTCCACAAATGTAGCATGTGTTTTTTAAATCATTCTCCTGTTGAAATTTTGGGGTATTTGTAGTTTGTGCCACTATAAGTAAGGCCACTATGAACACTTTTTATATGTTTTTGTGTGTGTGTGTGACATATCTTTTTATTTACCTTGGGTAAAAATTTAAGAGCAAAGTTGCTAAGTTTGCGGTAAGTGTATATTTAACATTATAATAAAGTGCCAGAAAGCTCTCCAAAGCTGTTGCATCATCTTCTACTACCAACAGCAATGAATGAAAATTCCCGGGGCGCCTGGGTGGCGCAGTCGGTTGAGCGTCCGACTTCAGCCAGGTCACGATCTCGCGGTCCGTGAGTTCGAGCCCCGCGTCAGGCTCTGGGCTGATGGCTCGGAGCCTGGAGCCTGTTTCCGATTCTGTGTCTCCCTCTCTCTCTGCCCCTCCCCCGTTCATGCTCTGTCTCTCTCTGTCCCAAAAATAAAAATAAAAAACGTTGAAAAAAAAAAAATTTAAAAAAGAAAATTCCCATTGGTCCTCATTGTTGCCAAATTTGTTTATTTTCAGTACTTTGGGTATTAGGTGGTATCCAAATATAGTCTAATTTGCATTTTTATCATGACTATTAATGTTGAGCACATTTTCTATGGTTATTGACTTGTGCAGATACATGCATCTGTTGCGAAGTGCTCACTAAAGTCTTTAGTAAATTGTCACAGTCTGTGGCATGCTTTTGCATTTTTCCATTATGGAAAAATACACAAACATAAATTTATCATTTTAACCACTTAACATTATTTCACATTGTATGTTCAATAATACAGATCTATAATTATTTCTATGCATTTGTCTTTTAAATAATTTGGAAAACAAATAGTAGAGTTACAAAAAAAAAGTAATAGTAGCTTTCATATCTTCCCAAGTGGTTTCTTTTAGTAGAGATCTTTGTTTCTTCATACAGCTTTAACCATGTCAACCACTGACTTTCAGCCTTCATTTCTGATGGGAAATCATCTCTTAATCTTATTGAGGACCTGATTTATGTGATTAGCTGCTTCTCCCTTACTGAATTCAAGCATCTTCTAGGTCATTGGACGGTTTAGTTATTAATTATAATATGTCTTGGTACGGATATCTTTGAAGTTATGCTACTTGGAATTCATTGGGCATCTTAAATCTCTAGATACACGTCTTTTGCTAGAATCAGGAACTTTCTGGCCTCCTTCCAATATTCGTTCTTCTCCTTTCTCTCTCTTCTCCCTCTGGTACTCCCATAATGCACAGTAGTCTTATTAATGGAATGCCACAGGTCTATTATGCTCTATTCACTTTTCTTCATTCTTTCTTTCTTTCTGCACCTCTGACCACATCATTCAACTGCCCTATATTCAAGTTCACTGATTCTGTTTTCTGGCTGCTCAAATGTGTTAAAACTCTCCCTTCCCCACAGAGAATTCTTCCTTTCAGTTACTGTACTTTCCAGCTCAAGAATTTCTTTTTGGTGCTTTCAAAAATTTCATCCCTTTCCTGATAGTCACATTTTAATCATACGCAATTTTCTTGATTTCTTATAGTTGTTTACTCTTGTTTACCTTCAGCTCTTGGAGAATGTTTAATACATTTATTTTAAATTCATCAAGAAACAGACAAAACAATTATAAGATGAGCAAAAGATTTGAATAGAAAGAAAACATACAAATTGTCATTCGCATACAAAATAATCCTCAGCATCGTTAGTCATGAAGGAAATCCAAAAAGAAACCACACTGAAATATCACTTCGCAACTACCTGGATAGATAAATAGAAAAAAAGGAGGGTTAAACAACAAGTATTAATGAGGATGTAGGGAAATTGAAACGTTTATACATCACTGGTAGGAGTGTAAAATGGTGCAGCTGCTGTGGGATAAAGTTTGGCATTACCTGGGAGTTGAAAATATTCAAATCAAGACTTGTATGATAATGCTCACTGCAGCAATATTCAGAACAGCCAAAGAAAGAAGTGAGCGGAGTGTCTAACAATAGTTGAAGAAACAAAATGTAGTGTATACATACAGTAGAGTACTATTTAGATATAAAAGTAAATAAACTTCTGATATATGCTATGTCAAGATGAACCTTGTTCACTTGCTAAGTGAAAGAAGTTTGCCATAAGCAATCCTATGTTTTTAAATTCCATTGATTTGAAATATAGAGTAGGAAAATCTATAAGAGATATGAAGTGGACTGTTGGTACCTAGGGATAGGGGTGGAAAAGAGTAAGTCATCATTTAACGGTTGCAGAGCTTCTCTTCGGGGTGACGAAAATATTTTGGAAATACAGAGTAGCTATACTTGCACAATATTTTGAAAGTAATTAATGCTACTAATACACTTTCAAAACAATGAAAATGTCAAACGTTATTATATTTTAAGGCAGTAAAAAAATTGAAACTTCATTTTTTTCTTCATTTTTGAAGTATGTTTCCTGTGGGTGCAAGATTTTAGGTTGAGCATTATCTTCTGGCAGATTTTTGAAGACGCCTTTCCATTTTCTTTTTAATTTTATTCTTTAAGAAATATGCTATCTTTTAATTGTTGCTCTTTGAAAGTATTGTGTTTACCTCTATTTCCAACCACTGGCTACTTTGAAGATTTTCTCTTTAACATTTCATACTCATAATTGTATTATAAAGATCCCAACTGTGGTTTTCTTTGTCTTTATTTTTTTTTAAATTTTTTTTTTTTTCAACGTTTATTTTATTTTTGGGACAGAGAGAGACAGAGCATGAATGGGGGAGGGACAGAGAGAGAGGGAGACACAGAATCTGAAACAGGCTCCAGGCTCTGAGCCATCAGCCCAGAGCCCGACGCGGGGCTCGAACTCACGGACCGTGAGATTGTGACCTGGCTGAAGTCGGACGCTTAACCGACTGCGCCACCCAGGCGCCCCATCTTTGTCTTTATTTATTTGTATTTATTCTTCTTGGTATTTACATAAGTCCTTCTTTCTCTGTAACTTTCACCAGTTCTTAAAAATCTATAGACACTGTCTTTTCAAATATTGCTTCTCTTCTCTTCTTCTGAGACTTCAAAGTGTGCACGTGTGTATGTGTGTATGGTATGTTTTTTCTTAAAAGTTGCCATTTGTCTGGGAATGCAAGCTGGGGCAGCTGCTCTGGAAAACAGTATGGAGGGTCCTCAAAAAACTAAAAATAGAACTCCCCTATGACCCAGCAATTGCACTACGAGGCATTTATCCATGAGATACAGGTGTGCTGTTTTGAAGGGACACAAGAACCCCCATGTTTATAGCGGCACTATTGACAAAAGCCAAAGTATGAAAAGAGCCCAAATGTCCCTCGATGGATGAATGGATAAAGAATATGTGGTACATAGATACAATGGAGTATTACTCGGCAATCAAAAAGAATGAAATCTTGCCATTTGCAACCATGTGGATGGAACTGGAGGGTATTATGCTACATGAAATCAGTCAGTCAGAGAAAGACAAAAATCATATGACTTCACTCGTATGAGGACTTTAAGAGACAAAACAGATGAACATAAGGGAAGGGCAACAAAAATAATGTTGTGTGTAACAGGGAGAGGGACAAAACAGAAGAGACTCATAAATATGGAGAACAAACTGAGGGTTACTGGAAGGGTTGTGGGAGGGGGGATGGACTGAATGGGTGAGGGGCGCTAAGGGATCTACTCCTGAAATCATCGTTGCACTAGGTGCTAACTAACATGGATGTAAATTTTAAAAAATACAAAATAAAATAAATAAAAGAAAATAAAAAATAAAAAATAAACAAGCAAAAAAAAAGCTGCCATTTGTCTGTTTTTACCAGAGAAGGTTTAACTTCGTGCTTGTGGGAAGATACTATTGGGCAAAGCCTCAGTAATTTCATCAAAAAATGAATATGCAGGGTGACCTCCATCTAAGAAGAAGTTAAAATCCCCACTAAACGTAAAGTTACAGCTACATTCTGATATCTGGAGGGAGTGGTGCTCCCCTTGCTTCAGATGAGCTAGGAAAGAAGTGAGTTATTCTCACTGGAGGAGTGATTGGCGGTGACGCTTAGGAAGCGTTAGACTTGCTATCCCACAATAGGGTTAGGGAGACATGTTCCTGTCAATGACTCACTGTCTGGTGTCTCTTAGTGCTTCACGCACGGGCTGAAAAGCTTCAACCAGAGCCCTTCAGGGATAAAGATCGGGGTCATCTCTCCACCAGCACAAGCCACCTAGACCTGAAGAGATGCTAACTCAACACAAGGAGACTGCAGAACGGATAGCAGGGAAAGAGATGAGGACCAACGGTCAGAATCTCGAGACCCTCTGCAGTAGCAAGAGCTCGAGCTCATCTTACACTAAATGTCCTGTTGCGGGTTTACACTAAATTGTAACTCACAGCAGTCACGCGGATTCTGGGACTCAATGGAGCAAACTTAATTTGCGAAGTGGAGTCGATCAGCGGAAGGGGTCAACTACCATGAAATGTGTTAGTGTTTGCACCAGATCCCTTCACACTCCTTCTCCTGGTTGTGCAGGTCTCATGCCACCTTCTGCTGGCTCCTTTCCTAATGGCCCACACGTTCAAAATGGATCAGGAAGTAATCTTGGACAAGTAGAACCACTTGGAATAAATGCCTAGAAAGGCACTGAGAGCTAGGATTTCTGCTCATAGTCAGTCCCTGACTGATGGAAGACTACGAAAATCTGGCTTCATTCTTCAAGCCAGCATAAACTCTGGAGTCGGAACACTTCAGAGCTTCTTCAAAATTGAGCCAAGACTGGAACTCCGTGTGAAACAACACCTTTGCTTTTCTTCTTCCTCTTTGTTATCCTGCTTCTCACGGTCCCTTACCAGCCTCTCCTGGGAATTACCTTCTGAACAAATTGTTCTCAGATGTAACTTCACCTCGGTGTCTGCTTGTAGTGACATGATCCAAGACAACCAATTATATGATTTTGTGCTGAAGTACGTGATGAAGTCTAGGAGAATTATGTAACTTGGCAAAGAAAAGACGGATGGCTAAATATAACACCTCTGTTACAACTTGAAGAGTTTTAGAAGAAAGAGTATTTCTAATAACTTATCTATGATCTAAATATATTTTATGAGCAATATGAACTAATGTCACAAATTTTGGTAACTGTTAATGTAAAACATTAAAAAAATCAAAAGAGTCATCACACACACCAATGACTGCTTAATAATCTCCCCTTCAGATAACAGAAGGCAAATGTTAGGGGGCATTTTGTAACAGATCTAAACTTCAAGAACTCAACCTCTGTAGCATATGAAGAAGAATGTAGAATCCACACTGTACACACCCATTGAGAATTTCTCCCTTACTTTAAACTTATGTGCAGAACCATTTTGGGTACAGTTGTAGGGTTGGCACATACTCAAGAGAAGTTGTTTCCGTGGTAACCATAACCCTAACCTTGAAGAAGGTGGCAGGTCAAAGACACAAATTCATATCATAACCCAAATAAAATTCACTGAATTTTCCATGAAACACAAAATCAATGTGACCAACATGTCTGATATACTGTTCCTTTATAGGAGACTGAGGCAGTATATAAAAAGTTAAAGTCAGTCTGAGTTACAACAGTCTCTATCACTTCCCAATCATTTTCAAAATATTGATGCAATAAAAGGGATCTTAACTAGTCCTTAGAGTGTTGTTTCAGAAATAGTATATAAATGTGATCATTTTCCATTTATTTAACAAAAGCTTATTTGGTGGCTGCTAGACTTTGAGTACTTTGTTAGACGATAGACAAAATAATAAGACAAAAACACTGCTCGAGATCATTGCAGAAGACTGACTGTAATCTTTTTAAAGACATAGCAAGAAATAATCTCATAATTCCCAGATAACTGCCTAATACAGTTCCCAAGTAATCTGGGCGTTTCCAGAAACAAGGGTGTTCAGAGTGAACACAGTCAGTCCCCCACTGACTCACCAGGAGGCGCTGCACCAGCGGCTGGTGTGAGCAACACTGAGAGGTGCCAGTCCTGACCGAAAATGAGGAAAGGACAAAGCTCTAGCGGCATCGTCCAAACTGAACTTGGCAACATTTCCTCAAACACCTTTATGCGCTTTAGTTACTTACCATTCACGCGCAACACCTTCATCCACGTCGAGCATACCAGTAAGTCAAACTGAAATACTTTCCACAAGTGATTTCAACTTTCCACAACAATTCCAAAGTCAGCCAAACAGACGGGAGACCTAAAATTATTTCAGGTTCGTGCTATGATGCGTTTGGGGGCCTATCATCTAACAACCGAGAATATAAAAGCCTCAACTCACAAATGACCATCATGTTCTGATCGTTATGTTGTTGTGGCGGATAAACTGCTAAAACATGGAAAGCCAAAATTAAGATGATGGAGTTTGGGAGATCCGTAGAACAATATAGCATTTTTGATGCATTATGTAACTGATAAAATAAAATCTATACTGATTCGCTAATGGTAATTATGATGACATCTCTCCATCCTTAGGGATTTTTTTTAAGCACAAAGTATAGAGCATCAATCCCATGTTAAGAAATTTTGGGTCAGACTGCTTAGAATTCTCCTACATGTCAATCAACTAAAGAAGCTGTACTGAATTCTACCTTTTCTTCTACAAGGTGATGGTGTCTCTTTATCAAGTTTTCTTAAAGTTGGGCATAACTACAAAATTATTGACATTAGATGATGATTATATATATTACATTTTTATTTACTTCAGTGTATTCACTAACACTTAGAACAGTGAACCAGCACTGTGACAATGACTAAGGGCATACACAACCAAATCTGGCCCACACGCCTTTGCTTCTGTTAGCACCAGGCATGCCCAGCAAGGGAAATGGACACGTTACAAGATGGGAAGTTACGGGCCCTGTAAGCAGCAGGCTGACCTCTGCACGCTTGCTCAGGTTGGTGACAGAGATACGAGGGAGAAGGCAGAAAAACTCAAAGCTTTTTAAGGCCCCGGCTCACAACCAGCACACTGTCATTTATGCCTTTTTTCTTTTTAAATTTTTATTTATTTATTTTGAGAGAGAGAGAGAGAGAGAGAGCAGAGGAGGGGCAGCGAGAGAGAGAGAGACAGAAGTTTAAGCAGGCTCTGCACTGTCAGCACAGAGCCCTAAGCAGGGCTCAAACTCATGAACCGTGAGATCATGACCTGAGCCAAATCAAGGGAGTCGGACGCTTAACCCACTGAGCCACCCAGGCACCCCACCTAGGCCTTTTTTTACTGGTGAAAGCAAATCACAACAGATTCAGCAGGAAGAACCATAAATCCGTGTGGCAAAAGCTGTGGAAATACATCTGTATCAGGGCAATAAATTAGACTCAAAACAGTAACACTGTCTAAATGATCTTCTCTCCTAGCTCTAATTATTCACTCCCCAGGCTGGGAATAATACATCAAAGCAGGCGTCCTCTAGCAGGACTAACACATCAGCTGGGAGTAGCTGCCTCTCAATGTGTCCCATCACGGCAAGATCCAGGATAGGACGCTGCGATGTTTATTACCAGTCAACGAAACAACCTTCCAAGTTCTTGTCTTCTCTTCAAAGTAAGAATCTTGGAACCCACCACCTAATTCCTTACTATTCCTTTCTGATATTCCTTCTAAAACATAAAACACTATCTCTTAACTTTGTCTCTTTTGAAATAAAAGATATATTTCCTTAAGAGTTATTTTATAGCTATGGTTAACATATTAGACTGAGCATCAAAATGTATTTGCCGCACCCTCACCCTTCACAAAGGAGGGATCTAACTGGCACGTGCTTGAAACACATCCAAATGAGATGGTGACCTCTCACTGGCGCAGCTCTCCGATCCTATGACAACATCAGCAAGGGTGCCTCGTGACTACGGTCATTGAATGAACACAGCTGCCGGCTTTTCCTTGATTTCAGCCGGGGGATAAAAATCGTCAATAATAATCATGACTTCATATGGCCTGTTAGTCACGCAATTCAATATTCTTAATCCAAATGCCGGAAATAGAAAATTTACACTTCTCTTACACCAGGTCAGAAGAAGTCTCAAATCAGGTAATAATGTATAAAGAAAAAAGGGGAGGAGGAGAAAATGAGGAAGAGGAGATAACTACATTCTTGAGAAGTCTGAATTCTTCCCCTACTTTTCAGTATCACCCTCCGTACTTACTGAGCACTAAATACATTCCATTATGCAGTGTAATATGTATCTATAGACATTACCTTAGTTTTCACAAAAACGTAAGATATTCAAAACAGGAACAAAGATGCCAGTTATAAGAGTCAGTGAAAGTTTCATTACTTCCCCATTATTTATCAATAATCATCAGTAATCCTATGTTAATTATCAATAACAGAATTCACCATAGCTAAACTTGTGCTAACCTTCATGAATTTTAGTACCTATATAATGTGAGCCTCACTTAAATTGTTACTCTTATTAATCTTATTACATAGATTACTTAGGTTCTTTTTGTTTTCAAATTTTATTTTAGAAAGAGAGAGAGAGGGAGGGAGAGAGAATCCCAAGCAGGCTCCACACTCAGCACAGAGCCCAATACACCAACACAGGGCTTGATCTCAGGACCCCGGGATCACGACCTGAGCCAAAATCAAGAGTCAGACGTCCAACCCACCCAGTCACCGACGCCCCCTTACTTAAGTTCTTAAACGGATAACTTTCTCTCTTAGCTAACTGGTAAGCCATTCAAACTCCGACATAACCGTCAGAGAAATGGGCCGGGAACGGTGTTACAGAGACTATGGGCAGGTCTCCGGAGAGGCGGTTTAGGCTGGCAGGCTTCCAAATCTCCCTATGGCTCAAAGTTGCTTCAGCCATGGTCACATCCAGGCCTTCTCCTATTCTGAGCTTGGATTTCAATTCCAGTTTATATCTAAATACTTCAAACATATTCAGCATTACTATCTTAAGTCATGATTTGTTCAGATTTACTCGCATTTACCAGTATCTTCGCTCCGCATGAATTAGCACATTTTATACTTCTTTCTCCTACATTTACTTCTTCTTTCTAAAGAAACTATCTCAAAAGCCTTTTGAGTTTCTGGGTGTGGTAGGCCTTTGATACGTCTTTATCCCTAATTGTTCATAGAGTCCAGTCTGGCTAGATAATTTCGGGTGAAGAAATATTATTCCTAAAAATCTTGAAGATACTCCTCCAGTATGTTTAGATTGGAATGAAACCATGAGAAGTTTGCTCTCAGGCCAGTTTTTGATGGGTGTTTGATGAGATTCGAGTCCACTTAACCTTAATTCTTAGTTTACACAACTGTTATCAGTGAAAGGCATACACTGTTGCCATTCTTTAAGGGAACAGTCACATGAATATATAAAATACACACACACACACACACGTTTTGGGTGGACTCAAAAGAGAATGAGCTTTAGAGATAAGCTGGTAACATTTTAGTATCTCTTCCACGTTAAGATGTACATGCTTCGGCAGAAGTCTCAACAGTTGGAAGTTATTTGTTCCCTGTGAAATTCAGTTGACAACTGGTAAGATGACTACCGTGCCGTGTGTATGTGTGGGGTGTGCGTCCCACAGCCTCCTGCTTCCTATTTCTTGCCGTGCTCAGTCTACCTCGTGGAGTTGTATCTCACGATCTACTCCTCCTCCCTGCAGACTGGATTCAGCTTTCCTGTGCAACGGAACAGGCAGACATGTCAAGTAGGAGGCCCTGAGTGTCCACGGATCCAAGATAATTTACACACAGCATCAGAAGACGGAGCTGCTCTTTTTCCGTTGTCCTTGGTTTTTCTTGTGAAAAAGCAGATTCGTGTATGCACTAACAAAATGTGGATATAAAATAATGTCATTTTGCATTTTTCCTATGAAATTCATTGATGTATCTGTCAATGCTTTGTGGAGAAGGAGGTAAATAGCAATTTCACACAAAGACCTTGGAGGCTTCGGTAACATTCACCGCTTACGCTACAACCAGGGCTGGGGCACAGAAAATTTGATTTCCATGAGGCTTCTTATTTAAAATTATGTTTTGGAAAAATGACTTAATATTGAATCCTCATTTCTTTAATGACAGCTTGGGAAAATGGTGTATTTCAAATTGATTCCATGGAATTATCACTACTGTGCATAAATGTGGTTCATCTATCAACAGGAAATTATCTATCGGCTGAGGATTGTATCACACAGGAATTTTAAGACAGCCTAGGATGAGACATGATCCTCTAAGTAAATTACTGTAATTTAAGCAGAAATACAGACTAGATTTAACGTGGTTGGTCATACTGGCCTCAGACGCAGTACACAACCATAGTAGCAAAGTGGCTGACCTGCTCTGCCTAGATTAGACCAGTTAAAAAAATCAGTTGGAAATAATTGAAATAAAAAATTGTAATCTGACATTATACAAAAATATGTATTCAGTTACTTTTCCTAATGAGCCTGGTTTTTTAATTTAAAAGTGATGTATTTGCCAATTTTTTTCTTTGGAGGACACCTGAGAACATTGCTCGCCAAGTTTGGTATGTGGGGTAAGTATAATTCCATTTCCAGTTCACATGTGACAGAGACTTCCAGTCAAATGACTAATTCTTAAACTGGGACCCCAACTCTTTCAGATCTTTCTAGAGCGGCTTAATAGACCAAGAGCTTGCTTGCACACCTGTGAACAAACACCAGCTCCAGCTCCCGGGGGCCTGGAGTTGGCACACGGAGCTGTCCTCTCCTAAGGGGAGGAGAAGAACGGCTCACCGGCCTGAAGGCAAGGATATACTGGAGTACACCCCCCCCGGCCCCGCCCTCCCCTCGGTTTTCAACCTCCAGTGACACTTTGTCCTCATGACGGTGTCTCGGGGAAGGAGACCATCTGCCGTGTGGCTACTGGATGGCGGTAAGGGCGGACCAAGATGAATCCTTACCATCTGTCTGCGTGTTGGCCACGCAGGGTGCGGCTCACAGGGGCAAGGAGCCGGCACCCCTGCTCCACACATCACCTCTGACCCCCGGACCCGGGGCGCCCTCACCCAAACCCCTGCACCCCTACACCCGCGGCCCCAGGGTGCGCTCACCCGGACCCCGGATCCGGTATAAGCTCACCCACCACCTCGGATCTGAGGTGCCCTTACCTGCACCCCCGGACCTGGGGCACCCTCACCTGGACCCCCACACCCCCGGCCCCGGGGCGCGCTCAGCCCTCAGAGCCTGTACCTATTTACTATTCAGGAATGAACATCGGACAGACTGATTATGTCATCTCCCCCCCTCCTGAGGGCACCTGCGAGACGGAAGGTCACCGTCCGTAACCCGGGCCCCTCTCGTAAATGGTATTTGTGCACGCCAAAACCAAAACCCAAGAAGCCCAGCAAATACACCCACATATGCATGCATATAAACAGCTAAGCCTCTGCTGGGAAGAAAAAGCCATCGGGCACCTTGAAATCACGGAACGTGTCTCAGCACATGCTGGGCAGTCAACTAGTAACCCATCCCACCAGGCGGCAGGTGCCCACAGCCAGGACGCAGTAAACAGTCCGCGTTGGGAACAGAACCATAGCATAAACAGAAGGCCAGTTTCCAACACGTAAGTGCATCAGGAATGCAGACTTCACAAGGATTCAAACTCTTGTCACAGGAACGCATAGGCAAAGTGGAACTGAACTGCAGTAGAAAGTAAAAGGCAGTAACTTCCCTCGTGTGCTTGCGATCCTCCAGAATTCCCCAGGGTTTCTTCCTCAAGCATTCCCCAGTATTATATTCAGGGTCAAGCACAGAAATTCAAGGGACTAAGTCACTGGGTGGAAACTCTAACTGGATGGTCGTGGGCTACATGTGCTGGGATCCTTCCAGGTGAATCACTACCGATCAGGTCAGACACACATGTTCCTGGTCTATAGTCACAGTGCTGAGGTGCCTTTCAGGAAATCTGGAGCAAGCCAGAATGAGTTCACCTGCATTGCCCTGGAGACCTGGTGGTAAACCAGACACTGCTCCCCGGGGACTGGGGGACCGCAGAGACACATTCCTGCCCAGGCACTGACGGCAGCTGCCGCCATCAGGGAAGAAAAGAGCCTCAACTACAGAAAATAAGTTACTTTACAAGAACACAATGGCAATCAGTCTCTACTGTGTATTAGTGGGAATTTTTACAGAACGGAAATCAATCCACAACTATGTTTTATAATATCACCAATTCTGTTAAAACCACTGATTTGATCTTCCATTTTAAATGCAAAGGATGGGATGAAAACACATACAAGCATCCCTCCTTCCCTTCAGGGTATTCTCCCGCCAAGTTCTTGGCTCTGTTCAAAGAAACACTAGAGGGAAAGATAAACCAGAAGGGAGAAAGCAGGGAAAAACATCAAAAGAAGGAAATGGAGAGAATGAGAAGGAGGGGGCGGTGGGAGAGACAGAGAGAGAGTCAGGGGGTGGGGGGAGAGACAGGGAAGGAGAGAGACAGAAAGGGAAACAGAGACAGAGGATGAGAGACAGAGACAGAGGGAGAGAGACAGAGACAGAGAGAGAGAAAGAGAAAAGACAGGGAGAGACAAAGGGAGACAGAAACAGAGGGAGAGAGACAGAGAGGGAAACAGAGACAGGGAGAGGGGGAGAGAGAGAGAGAGAGGGAAAAATTGAGACTGACATGAACACATTTGAATGGACAAATTATGAAACTCACACCACATTATGAAAGAAATTTTAGCCAATCTATATTATTTCAAAGTCAAAAAGAAAAAAAGGACAAGATAAAAATAACATTTCATTAAATGTACATAGTGGAAATATTTTTATTCTAAAAATGCATATTCACATTTTCCTTGACAAGGATTATTTTTATTTATTTATTTACTAATGTATTTATTTATTTTTGAGAGAGAAAGCACAAACGGGGGAGGGGCAGAGGTAGAGGGAGACAGGATCCTAAGCAGGCTCCATCCACATGGTCGGCACAGAGCCCAACGTGGGGCTTGAACTCATGAGCTGTGAGATCACAACCCGGGCCGAAGTCGGCCACTCAGCAGACTGAGCCACCCCAGCGCCTGGACAATGATAATTTTCTTAACTGCATGTAGTACAGTGTCCAGGGTATGTAGCCGTTGCCGACCGCCTCCGCACACGGGCGTCAACGCCGAATGTGTGCCCGGCTAAGTACCATGTCGTTTGGGTTAATCTCCCTACTGGAAATAAAGCCGAACTTGAGGACTAGACTTCATGATTATCCTGAACCGATGGAAGGTTTGAAAGTCCTGAGAAAGCAAGGACTGTCAAAATCTTCGTGCTGAGGGTGGAAGACACAAAACAGGCTAAACTCAGGAGCGCTTTACGAGTGACTCGCGCGTTCACACAGAGACCTGTACCCGACAACGTGTGTGCCTACTACACCCTGTGCACCAGGATATACGAGCTTGGTTTCACGCGCCTGGAAAACTCTTAATCACAACAGAAGCAGCCTGTCAGAAATATGGAGAGTCTGGAAAAATGAGTACCACAGATTTGTAGTAATGATTGAAGAGAATTTTTCATAAAATATTTTTTTGGGTATTGTCTTTCTTCCACTTCCTTGTGTACGTGTTTGTAAACATACCTAGCTATTTTGACCAGTTCCTAACATAGAACGTGACTGAATCAAAAAACGCCTTTATTTTAAAAACTAATGTTAGGATTAGAAATATAAAAACAAAAACAAAAAAAAAACAAATGTGGGATATATGTTTTTTGAGACAAAGCATTTGTCTTTACTGCATATGAGAATCACAGAAATAGAACATTTCTTTTCCAATATTTATTTAAAATAGTAAAATGATATATCCTTTGTAAGAAACTGTACCACTAAATCCGTGCACTCTCACGTTAATGCAAAGCTGCATTTTCATTCATTAATTGCAAACCTAGTGCTTGAACTCAAGGTGCAAAGGAAAATGGCTCCTACAGAGGGAGAAGCATAGACTGTCCTCAAAAACAGTGGTTCCATCTGAAGATAGACTTTAAACGTATTTATTCTACCTTTTCTTTTTTTTTTAATATGATATTTATTGTCAAATTGGTTTCCATACAACACCCAGTGCTCATCCCAACAGGTGCCCTCCTCAATGCCCATCACCCACTTTGCCCTCCCTCCCACCCCCTATCAACCCTCAGTTTATTCTCAGTTTTTAAGAGTCTCTCATGGTTTGCCTCCTTCCCTCTCTGTAACTTTTTCTCCCCCTTTCCCTCCCCTATTCTACACCTTTTCTTCTTTAAATAGAAGAGCCAAAATAGCAGAGATTTATTTATCTTTTTAGGATCTATACAATGGTAGCTTTTAATGTTTTCTCTTACTATAAACAGCATCCTTTCTAGGGTAACATGTCTTATATTCCAGTTCAGAGTCCACTGTCCCTTATGGGGGTATTCCTCATATATGAAGTTCCCAACCCCCAACACAGATGTCACAGATCACACCCATGATATGAGAACACTGGAATGGTTTATGTTGTGCACTGTACCCACCTGATTTTTTGTTTGCAAAAGTACGAGAAATACAAGAAGACTTGATATTTGTTGAGCTCTTAAATTCCAAACACAGGTCATCCTTTTTTACCCTGAAAACACTCCTGTTTCTATTACCTATCAGATATCAGGTGTTCAGAAGTCAAAGGGCCTGCTCACGACAGCATGCAGCATAAGAGGACACAGAAGGATTCCAAAATCAAGTCTGCAGAACTACAGATACCATTTAATCACGCAGTGCAGAGTAACAGGAATTTTTATCTTGGATAAACATACATTTGACTTTTTTTTAAGTTTACTTATTCATTTTGAGAGAGAGAGCACAAGTGAGGGACAGGCAGAGAGAAGGAGAGACAGAACCCCAAGCAGGCTCCACACCATCGGCACAGAGCCCGAAGCGGGGCTGAACTCACTAACTGTGAGATTATGACCTGATCCGAGATCAAGAGTCAGACGCTTAACTGATTGCACCATCCAGTTTGACTGTTAATCCACAGTTTAATTTACACATTCTCAATGCCAATTTTCTCATCTTCAAATGAATATGATGTTTTCAAACAGGTGAACACTTGTTTTTTTTAAAAAAATAGCAAATCATATGTAAATACAACTTCCCAGACAATTGAGGACAACCAGCAGTGAAAGAGTGTAAATACTAAAAGCAAACTTTCATACCCACAACCATATATGTGGTCAATTCAGAAGCAGTAAGGAAGTCACCGGGACATAGCTCTCCAGTATCTCGTAAAATACAAACGGAATAAAATCACATTCTGGGGTTGCCGAGACATGATGTCAAGTTTTTTGGTGATCTCTGCAAGTCTTATATACAAGAACAGCAAAAGGTGCAGAGAAGGGAGACCAGCGGAAGGCAGCCTACAGGTGTTCAAAGCTGCACTCCCGTGATGTCATGTGACACAAGATAAGGCAGATGCTGCCTCGCTGGAATGGGACACAACTCACAAACACACCCTCGTGTCCTGACGCTCTTCTAGCATATGGGGACATTTTTGCAATCGTACTAGTGAAGAAAGTTTTAGCGCTTGGATACCAGAAACGAGCTTTAGTCTATCAAATACATTTGAATAAAATTAATGGTATTGAAAAGTGAACTGCACACAAAAAATACTGACCTCATAAAATTTTAAATATTTTAACATATTGCTGCTAAGCATACAAAAACACAGATCTATACATAAGATTTATTGAGACTGAAATAAGTTTTGCTCAATAGACTCTTCAAAATTTCTTAAATTTCTCTAAGTTAACATAACGTTGTTTTCCAAACCTTTTTATTTTTTTTCGAACGAGAGGCTTTTGTTCTATGGTGTTTTACTCTACTCGGATCAGATGTTGGATCCGGTGACAATTAAACACCTGCGCTACATAGCTTTGTGCTGATTCAGTGCGAAAATTCCAGATTGGCCACACGTCCTCATTAGAACTAACGAGAACTTCACGGCTGATTCTCTATGTGCCAGGCTGTCTGTTGCTCCCTAGCGTTCAATAGCCCTTAAATTTTCCTCATTTCTTACCTGTTGTGCCACCTGCTAATAATTGAATTACCCCATCTGCTTCTTGCACACACTTGAAAGAAGAAGCGGTTTCTCATGTTCAGCATTGAACTTCAGCACATGCTAGAAATACACACAAAACCATTTTAACATTCTTGTCTGGTGTTATTTTTTGAAGTTATTAATATTAGCTGAAAAATTCTTTATACCTTGAAATTGTCAGGTTTGAAATTTCCTCTGGGAGAAGGATGTAATGTGGTTGATAGGTGAGACATAATTTGGTGAATAATTTGGAGATATTTTCCAGGTCAGAATATTTACTTTCATTTTTATGAACTATTTGTTTTGTGACTGACTGGGTTATATCTTTGTCTTTCATAAAAGAAAAGGTTCATGAAGATCAGAATATCATATCCAGATCAGTACTGCACCCCTGTGGCCTGACACAGGGTCAGGTTCAGAGGGTATCTACACTTTTTCAGCTTTGCTAGGTTATCCTACTAAAAAAATATTTTTTATATTAAAAATATATACTGTAGTGGTGCCTGGGTGGCTCAGTCAGTTAAACATCCGACTTTGGCTCAGGTCATGATCTCACAGTTCTCAGGTTTGAGACCCGTGTCAGGCTCTGTGCTGACAGCTCAGAGCCTGGGCCCTGCTTCGGATTCTGTCTCTCTCTCTGTCTCTCTCTGTCTCTCTCTGTCTCTCTCTGTCTCTCTCTCTCTCTCTGCCCCTCCCTCATTTGTGCCCTCTCTCTCTCGTTCTCTTTCTCTTTCCCTCTCTTTCTCTCAGGAATAAAAACATTAATTTTTTTTTAAATATACATATACTGTGAATAAATGATGCCTCCAGGCAGTACTTGGTAGGACTGAATACTGCCTGGAAGACCAAAGCTCCCCCTTAAACTACAGACATCTATTCAGAAGCACCAGACGATTCCAGAAAGGATGGTGTTTAAGAGGAGAGAAATTCCAAAGAGGCCAGAAGCCTTTAGAGGAACACTGGGAATCTATCACTGGGCTGGTGTGCTTCCATCCACCCTGGGCACTGTGGAGGCTTAGACTTGGAGTGGGGTTGCCCATCGGTCATGTAGTGAGTTGGGGAAACAGGTGGACTGGACGCCACAGAGTTAAGGCCAAGCCTCTGAAAAACATGGCCTGAGAGCCTCGTCATAGAGCTCACTAGAGGCTGGGCCTGAGGACCGAGTCAGAGGAAAAGCCCGAGGGGAAACGGAAACAGGAAAGCCAAACGCTCTTCTGTCTGGCCCCCGACCAACCTCCACCAGGGAGTGGCACCCGCCATCTTACTGCAGCTTAACTTGCAAATCTGTGACGGGAAGGACGTTCCACACATCTTCAGGCGCTCATTGCCGACTTTCGTATTTTTATGTAATTATTTTTCAAAGTGTGCATTCAAGTTTTGTCTGCTATTAACTTAATGCAACTTTTTGTGTTATAAATGTTGACTTTCGGGGAGACAAGTCCGACAAAATGAAACAAATACATCACAAACATTATAAAAGTCATAAATTATGGGACAGTATTTCTCATGAATACAGATGGAAAATCCTGTCTTGTATGAAGTTTAAAAATATTGATTCCACTAAATACAAAAAAGTTAATGAATCATGACCAAATGAATATTATTGTACAAGTGGTTTAACATTAAAAAGTTAATCTTTGTGACTCAACATTAGTAAAAAAAAAGAAACATTAATCACTTAGGTCCCCAAAATGGATTTGACAAAGTTCTAAACTGACAAAGCAGGAATAATAATACATTGTTAATATGGTAAAAATTTATCTATAAACATCTATAGAAAACCTGTACTAGACAGTGAAATAATGAAGAAATTCTTCCTCAGAACAGGAACAAAAGAGGATGTCTATCATCATGATTTCAAAGGAAAAAAATGAACATTTAAAGAGAATACTACTTACAATAGCATTGAAACTATCACATATTTAGGAATAAACCTAACAAACATGTCCTTTATCTCATACATAAAAATGTGAAAAAAATATTATTTAAAGAAATTGTTGAAAGAATAAACTAAAAAAGATAAACACTATGATCATGGACAGTGGGGATATTATTCCCCTCCCTCAAATTATATACTTTGAGAAAGCCAAATAAAGTTCTGTAGTGTGTGACTGTATTTGTTTGTGAACATACAACTTTGTTCCTAAAATCCATGTGAATAAACAAAGGGTCTATTAATAGCATAAAAAAGAACTACACATTTCTGTGTAGAACAAGAATAAATCAGACTACCAGGTGTCAAGCCCAAGTTAAATCTGTTAACATTGACCGATACGTGACTGACGGAGGGACAGAGAACATCCATCAGTGAAAGTACACAGAGGATTCATTCTTGGGCCACATGTAGTTGGTCACTTGAGGAACAAAAAATGAGACACTTCAATGAAATAAAAAGTACGGTCTTAGTAACAAATGGTACTGGGCTAGACATCAATATGAACATATATGTAAATCCTTATCCTCGTTAGGCATCAGGAAAATACAGAAGAAAGCTGCAATAAAACGCACCTCCCCACCCCCACGCCCGACCCCGTGGAAAACAGAATGACCAAAGTAGAGAAGTCAGTAAATACCAAGTTTTGACAACAATGTGCTGCAGCTCAGGAGCCCTTTACTGCAAAGAGCCACACTGATGAAGCCACTTTGGAAACCTGCACTAACTACAGGGTGAACGTGTCCCCACCCTCGCTGCAACAGAATCCTTCCTGGGTGCATGGTCCACTCTAATGTTTACACGTGTTTAAAACAGATGTGCGTGCATGTATATTATGAACGTTCACAACATCACTATTCACAAGAGTTCTAGAGGCAGACCCCAAAACGCCTATTAACAGGAGAAAGAATGGTGTATTTGGATTACTCATAAAGTAGATTTATCTATACAGCAAAGGAAACAAATGAGTGGTAACTTCCAGCAGCATATGATGTCACAAGCAAAACGTACACTGAAATACAGCAGTCCCCCATCCACGTTTCCGTCACTGGTGGTCAATCATTCACACGAGTTTTATTATAGTATATTGCTATAATTACTTAATTATTGTTGTTCTCTTACTATACCTCTTACAATTTATAAACTAAACCGTATCATAGGGATACCTGAAGAGCAGAAACCATAATCTATGTAGAATTCCACACAGTTTGTGGCCCCAGGCATCTACTGGAGGTCTTGGAACCTATCCCCCATGGATACGGGGAACTACCGTAAATGAGACACAAAGGAGTACATAATGTAAGAGGCTGACCATATCAAGCTTTAAAACAGACAGAAAAGATAAATGCCATTAGATGTCAGGAAAGTATTCACTTTTGTGTGGACAATGACTGGAAGATAACAGGAGTGGGGTGTCTGTGGTTTCCACACAGGATGGCATTATGCAATCACTGTATTGACCTTTAATCTAAAGGTCTAAGAAATTTAATCCAAGAAATTATATGTGTGGATTTAGGTGTATGATTTTATGATATGTTTTCTGTACCCCCCCCCGACTTTTATTCCATTTTTCTTTCTACTTTATCTCATTCTTGCCTGTCTTCTTTTGTACAATATGAATATTTTTCAGAATTCTATTTTTATTTGCTATTTAGCCATAACATATTGCATTATTTTTCTATGTACAAATGTACAAAACCAAGAGTGAACCCTAATGCACAGTATGGACTTTGGATGATGGTGTGTCAAAGTATATTCATCGTTTGTAACAAATGCACTAATCCAGCCGGCTATGCTGACGGGGAGGGGGGGCTGTGCATGCGCGGGGGTCACAGGGTGTGTGGGAAATCTCCATACCGCCCTCCTAATTTTACTTGGAAGCTAAAACTGTTCTAAAGATGAAGTCTCTACACTGAAAACAAATTTCCCAGACAAACCTTAGCCAGGATTCCCTAAGTAACAGTGCAGATCACCTGCAGTTATAAAATGTCAATAAGATATTAACTAATGTGAGTATTTACCAAGTCTGGTATCTTATAAGCCTAACTTGCATAACCACCAACATAGCTAAATGTTATCATTCTCACTTTATATATTTAAACTACTATAACAACAACAAAAAAGACCCCAGGACACTTAAACAATTTCCTCAACTTGACCCACAGAGCTCATAAATTACACAAATTGTATTTAAAATCAGCATTCTGCTGGGGCACCTTCATGGCTCAGTCAGTTAAGCGGTTAAGTGCCTGACTCTTAATTTTAGCTGAGGTCATGATCCCATGGTTTGTGAGATGCAGCCCCACATCTGTCAGTACAGAGCCTGCTTGGGATTCTCTCTTTCTTTCTCAAAATTAATAAATAAGCTTCACAAATTTTAAATTAAATTAAATCAGCATTCTTCTCTCACAATATGTTTTCTTACGTAGCTAATTAAACTACAGAAAGAATTCTATTTGTAACTCCGTTGATGAGATCATGCATAATTGGTTGGCTATAAAAAAGTATACTTTTTAGTCACCCTGTACAGCCGAACTATTTTTTTGAGGAATTCTTCCAAATTCAGTTACTTAAACAAGTTAGACACTTGGTCATACATCATAATGTGTCTTAGGTAATTTAGAGGGTAATCACACAAAACCAATGGTTATTTCTTCTTAGTTAAATATAATCTGATAACCAATAGTGTGAAGACCGTCTGCTTCAAAGTTGAAGATCAATTACAATGCAAAACATTTTCACTTAATGCAAGCGTTCCAGTTAATGAAAAGCACACTCGTGGCCCACAGGGTCAGCTTATAAAATGACACACTGTTTCGTCTTCAACGTGTTTCATGTTGTGAGGCACCTGGGTGGCTCAGTCGGTTAAGCGTCTGACTTGAGCTCAGGTCATGATCTCACGGTTCGTGGGTTCGAGCCCCGTGTCTGGCTCTGTGCCGACAGCTCGGAGCCTGGAACCTGCTTTGGATTCTGGGCCCCTCTCTCTCTGCCCCTCCCCCACTCGTGCTCTGTTTCTGTCTCTCAAAAATAAACATTAAAAAAAATTTTTTAAGTGCTTCATGTTGCAGTCAATCTGCAACTTTTCTTTTCCATATTCACAGGCCTGCAGAGCCCAAACTTTCTACAGTGAGGATGAGAATAAAATGGAATTTCTGATGTGAGTATTTCACACGTTGAGTAGTACATACATTTTAACGTGTGGCTTACAACTACTTAAGTGAATCATCAATGACCATAAATTAAGTATGAAATGAAAAAATTATATGTACAATTTAAATTAGCATTTGAACGCTGATATTAAATCATACTTCAATCTCCTTTTCCCAAAAATTAATTAGCCTGCCTTTTTTAAAAGCATCTTTATCAGAGATTTTGATATTATTTAAAATTAAGTTTCTCTGCATCATTTATATTTCAGATCACAGTTTTAATTTCTCTCAGTCACACTGGGAGGTTCTCGTTTTAGGCGCAGGTAATGTGCAGCTCTTTCTTTAGAGAATAAAGCTTGAAACATCACTATTTCTTACTTTCTTCAACATTACCAAATTGATTGTAAAATTCCTTTAAGCTTTTATACGATTTACCAGCTGAAAACGAGTCCTTCTGGTACAAAAAGGACTAGCAAAAGCTCGTACAAGATCACGGCCTGAACCTGAGGTGTAGCACTTTAGCTTGTGGTGTCATAAGCCGTTCAACACACTGAAAACCCTCCGGCTTCTGGGTACAGACTCGTGTCACCCATGATGCTGGTCGTACGGACATCTGGCAAGGAAATGTAACCTCGTCACTGCAGCGCCACGTGGGTAATGCCCGGGCACAGAGCCTTCCAGCACACAGTGGAGAGCTCATTCAGCATAACACAGTCATGCCTCCTACCAGCCTGAGAGCCCAACAGCTCACTGTCTGCTGAACACACTGCCTCTCGGACGCAGAATGAAACTAAACTAACACTACTGAGCACTGGCTTGGAGAGTAGAAGCCTTTTAAACTAAAACACTTGTTTCTAATCTGGGAAGGATTTGTCGAGGAGTAAAGTAGTTTGGGTTTGTTAAGTTCCCAGGCAGAGGCAGGAGACATATAAAGTGTTGATGAAAGTGCTATTATGTTGACGATTTTTCAAGATCCAGGTTTCGATCAGTTTTCTCAACCACTCAGCTTTCACAAGTGACAGGCCTACAAATTATAAACAAGACACTGGAGGAGTGTGTCAGATGCCTGCATTCAAAGGTGAACATTTGAATTTTAGCTGAAAGGTACTTTCATTATAAACAACTGTATTAGTGTGTGTGTGTAAAGGAATACAAGCTTTTTTAGAAAGACACAGGTGTGCGTGCACACATTTTTACACACAGATACTGTCCCCTGACCAAGAGCAACTACTTGCTCAGGTAGGAAATTGGGTAAAATGTGGACCGTATGGCACTAGCTGTGTGCTGAGTTATGGAGGTAAGAAGAGGGAATGTTCTAAGGGCGCCTGGGTGGCTCAGTCGGTTAAGCGCCCGACTTCAGCTCAGGTCACGATCTCGCGGTCCGTGAGTTCGAGCCCCGCGTCAGGCTCTGGGCTGATGGCCCAGAGCCTGGAGCCTGCTTCCGGTTCTGTGTCTCCCTCTCTCTCTGCCCCTTCCCCGTTCATGCTCTGTCTCTCTCTGTCTCAAAAATAAATAAATGTTAAAAAAAAAATTTAAAAAAAAAAAAAAGGGAATGTTCTAGAGCTCTACAGCGACACACGTACAGCTTCTAACTGTTGCTGAGAACCTGAAATCCTGGTGGCGGTGTCGCAGCAGGACCCTGGCAGCGCCCGTGCACTCTCCAGGGGGTTTCTGGGACAAAGGAAAGCTGGCTGTTAACAAGGGCTTTGTGGAAACCAAATCTAGGGAGCTGGGGATACTCAGAATTAAATATGTTCAATGTAGTGAGTTTCATTTTTCTATAACTAGCTTTTTTGAAAAAAAATATTCTGAATATACAGAAAAGAGTTGTTTTCATGGTGGCCAAAGTTTATTGGTTGCTAAATATATGCCCTACACATTTCAGAAATCTTTGATCTTTATAACAGCTCTATAAAGTGGACACGATAGTGATTTCTATTTTAAAGACAAAGACTCTTAGGGAAACATTGGATGAGGGCTTGCCTAATGGTCTAGATTTTCTGTGTATCAGAACTAGAATTTAGACCCATGATTATTCCAGAGCCAGGACTCTTAAAAACTACGCTACAAAGACCTCCAGAAGGATTAAACGGACATGCTATTCCCTATTCTTCCCACTAAATATAGCAAATAATGCTGGCCATTATGATATATATATTTATAGGTTATCTCTATCATCTATCTATCTATCTATCTATCTATCACTCTATCTACCTACCTATCTATCTATATTAAAAGGTTCTCTGGAAGGTGTACCCCAGGGAAGGACACCAGGCTGATTTTCCTGGGTATTCCTTTTGACTCATATATTAGAGATGTAACAGAAGAAACCAGTTGCCCAGAGATTCCAGTGGGCACTTACAGGAAAAGGCCCATCAAAGGACTAGAGAAAAGAGCAGCCTGGTGATGTGGCAAACGTTTAGAAAACAATTCCTCCAATCCAGATAAATATCACAGAAAAAAACTCCACCTTCACCCACAACCACAAAGGCCAAGTGGGGAGTCTCTGCTTCCGTATTCATGAAGATGTAATGAGGTGCCCATCACACAATCTACAGACAGATAGGGGTGGTACACATCCCAGCTGGGGGTAAAAGCCAACTACCTTAAGGGATCTGTTGATGCCCAAGGGCAGCCAGAACCTCCTGCCCCGCCCAGCACTAACCAGGACCCTTCTAAGTCTTGGAGCCTGAGCAGGGACGATGACCTCTGTGCCCTCCCAAGTAAGGAATTGGCCACAGCAGCGTCGGAGGAAAGCAGCTAAAACACAAGGTCTAAAAATGATACAGAGAACCTAATGCCCAAAATATGCCATTTTTAACTTAAAAATCACATGTCACAGCAAAAATCAGGAAAATCTCAAAGTGAAAGAAAAAGGACAATCAAGCAATACCAATGCAGAGACGATAGAGAGGTTAAGATGATCTGAGAAAGACTCTAATGCAGGTATCACGAATAGGCTAAAAAGAGCAGTTACAAAAACACCTGAAACAAAGGAAAACACAAAAAATCCCAGCAAAGAGACAGTCGTGAAAAAGAAGAACCCAATGCAAATACATGAACTGAAATAGCAACTCGGTGAATGGGCTGGAGAGCACGATGCAGAAGACGGGAGAGCAGGAATGAGTCAAACAACAGCGAGAAAATAGTGGGGAAATGAACAGACAATATAACAAGATACCAACCACCACAGTCCTGGAAGGACACTGGGGAGTGCCTGAGATACACTAGCAGGAATAATGGTTAAAACTTCCCCAATTAGGCAAAAGAATGAACCTACAGATTCAAGTATGAGTAAGCCCCAAACAGCACACCTGAAGAGATTTCTACAACGTCAAGCTGGAATTCAGAAAACTGGACAAAGGGAAAATCCCGAAAGCAGGAAGACAGAAAGGACAACTTGCCTCATATGGGAACCACCGTGTGACAGGACCTTCTCAGAAGCCATGGAGGGTAGGGGGATTTGCACAGTGTTTTTCAAGTGCTCAAGGAAAAAAAGAAGTGTCAACCCAGAGTCCTATATGCAATGAAAATGACCTTCCGTAATAAAAGGGTTATCAAAACATCATCAAATGGAGGACACCGGATATAATGTGTCATCATCAAACCCACCTTAAAGGAACGCCTGAAGGAAGTTCTCTAAACACAAAGAAAACAATAAATTAAGGAACCTAGGACATCAATAAGAAAAGAAGCACATGGCTAGGAAACCTGAAAAAATACAACGGACTGTGCTTTTCCTCTTAAATTTTCTAAATTATGTTTGACAGTTACATCCTCTGATGTGGTTTTCAATGAATGTAGAGAAATATTTAAGATAATTATATTATAAAATGGATGGTTTACAACAGGATGTGCAAAGAGGTAGTTTCTATATACTTCACTCATTCTTGGGAATGACCTGACCGTTAGACTGTGATGTCTATGTCCCCATCTATATCTATGGGTCTATGTCCCCCACCTATGTCACCTAGAGTAACTATTTAGAAAACTATATAGGGGCGCCTGGGCGCTCAGTCAGTTGAGCGTCTGACTTCAGCTCATGTCATGATCTCAAAGCTCGTGGGTTCGAGCCCCGCATCGGACTCTGTGCTGACAGCTCAGAGCCTGGAGCCTCCTTCGGATTCTGGGGTCTCCCTCTCTCTCTGCCCCTCCCCTGCTCATGCCCTGTCTCTCTCTCTCTCTCTGTCAAAAATAAAAAATAAACATTAAAAAAATTTTAGAAAGCTATATAAAGAAACACACTAAAAACTACTGTGATAAAACAAAATGGATTTCTAAAAACTAGTTAGGAAACCCACAGAAAGGCAGGAATAAGAAAACAAAAGTAGAAAACAAAACGAACAGGCATAAAACAAACAAAAAAAATGGCAGACTTAGCCCCAATATATGAATAAAAATACCTTAAATGTAATGATGCTTCAAAAAATACAAAATGATAAAAACTCACCCAATATGAAGTAGAGAATTTAATAGCCCTATCGGTGTTAATGGAACTGAATTTACATTTAAAGTTCTCTCTAAAGAAGTCCCCAGGCCCAGGTGATTTCTTTGAAGAATTTTACCAAATGATTAAAGAAGAATTAAAAGCAATTCTAGAAACAGAAGGATAAACTCCCTAGTTAACTTTGTGCAGCTGTGATTATGGATTACCCTAAGACCAAGTCAGACAAATATAGTACAAAAACAACAAACAAAAACCCCCACAACTATGGACCGATATTCTTCATAGGTAAAGACTCAAAAACACTTGTAAAACATTAGCATATAAAATTCACAAACACATAAGAAGAATTATACTCAGTGCCCTAGTGGTGTTTATTCCAAGGAGAAAAGCCTGCTTCAATATTCAAAAATAAAAGTAATCTACCACATTAACTGGCTAAAGAAGAAAAGTCACATGATTTATCAAATGATGCCTAACCAGCACTTGACAAAATCCAAAATTCACTCATGATAGAAACTCTAAAACAAGTCAGACTAGAGAGAAACTTCAAATTGATAGCAATTACCCATGGAAAATCTACAAGTAATATTACTGGTGAAAGACTGCTATTACCTTAAATTGGAAATAAGACAAAGTTATCTGCTCTCACTATTTTTATTCAACATAGTGTGGAAATTATAGTTGGTGCAATATGGCAAGAAAAGGAAATAAAATTTATGCAGATCAGTAAGGAAGAAATAAAACTGTTTCTATTTGCAGATGACATGATTTTCTACGTAGAAAATCCAAATGAATCTACAAACTCCTAGGCCTATTAAGTGGTTCAGCCAAGTTGTAGGATAAAATATACACTAATCCATTATATTTCTATGTAAAAGCAATTAACTCATGGATACAGAAATTAAAAATATAGTAATGTACAATCACTCTAAAAAAAGAAATTAGGTGTAACTCTAATAAAATGTGTTCAATAGTGTATACTGAAAACCACATAACATTGATGAAAGAAATCAAAAAAGATATAAATAAATGGAGAGACCCACTGTATTTATGTTATTGGAAGTATCAACATAATAAATATGTCAGTTCTCCCCAAACTGATATGCAGGTTTAATGCAGTTCTTATTAAAATCCAACAAAGATTTTTGTAGATACAGACAGGATTGTTTTTGAATTTATATGGTAATAAAAATGTTCTACACTTGTTAAAACCTTGAAAGAGAATAAAGTGGGAGGAATTAGTCTACCCAAGGTCAACACGTATTCTATAGCCACAGCAATTAAGATTGGGAGGTACTGGCAGAGGGATAGACACATAGATCAATGGCACAAAATATTTATTGGAAATAAATGCACAGAAACATGCCAACTAATTTTTAACAGTAGTGCAAAAACAGTTCAATAGAGAAATAATAGCATTTTCAGCAAACATTCAGGAACAAGCGGAAATCCATGGGTGAAAGAAAAAAGTGAACTAAAATCACATGCTTTACACAAAAAATAACTCAAAATGGATGACAGACTTAAATATAAATACAAAACTATACAACTTTTAGAAAATGATTACAAAATCTCCAGGATCTAGACACTTCAAGTCTCAGACACTCCACACCAACACCAGAATCCATCAAAGAAAATAATGACAAAATTGACTTCACCAAAATTAAGTCTCTCAAAGTTTGAAAAGCAAGCTACAGGTGGTGAGAAAATATGTGCCAACCAGGTATCTGACAAAGAACTTTTATCTACACAATACATGAATGAAGATAAAAAAGTATAGATTTGAAGGGGCACATGCACCCGATGTTTAACAGCAGCGTTATCGACAACAGCCAAAGTACGGAAAGAGCCCAAATGTCCATCAATGGATGAATGGATAACAAAGATGTGGTAGATATATGATGGAGTATTCCTCAGCCACAAAAAAGAATGAAATCTTGCCATTGGCAACTATGTGGCTGGAACTAGAGGGTATTATGCTAAGCAAAGTAAGTCAGAGAAAGGAAAATACTGTATGATTCCACTCATATGTGGATTTAAGAAACAAAACAGATGAACATAAGGGAGGAGGAAAAAAAGGAAACAGAGAGAGGGAAACAAACCACAGGAGACTCTTAACTCCAGAGAACAAACTGAGGGTTGCTGAAGGGGAAGTGGGTGGGGAGATGGGCTAGATGGGTGATGGGCATTAAGGAAGGCACTTGGGATGAGCACCGGTTGTTACATGTAGGTGATGAATCACTAAATTCTACTCCTGAAAGCAGTGTGTTAACTAACTAGAATTTAAATTAAAAATTTGAAGAGAAAAAAATACAACACATAAATACTAAAAAATGAATAGTAAAAAAATCCCCAATCAGATTAGGTAATGAGAAAAAAAAAAGATGTTTATTGAAGAGTTTATATGAATGGAAAATAAGCATATGAAAGGATGTTCAACAGTACTCATCACCAGGAAAATGCAAAATCAAAACTCTAATGACATTACTACATACTTATCAAAATAGCAAAAAATAAAAATAATGATACCAAACTCTGGTAGGAGGCAGAGGAAACAGATCTTTCCCATGTTGCTGGTGGGAAGGTAAAATGGTACAGCCATTCTTACCAGTTTGGCAGTTTCTTAAAAAACTAAACTAACTACCATACAACCCAGCAACTGCACTCTTGAATATTTATCACAGAGAAATGAAAACTTAGGTTCAAAGGGGGAAACAAAAAATAAGACAGAGAAAGAAAGAAAGAAAGAAAGAAAGAAAGAAAGAAAGAAAGAAAGAAAGAAAGAAAGAAAAGGAAAGAAAAAACACTGTACACAAACATCTAGAGCGTCTCAATTAGTAATAGTCCAAAACCTGGAACAACTCTGATACTCTTTACCAGTGACGTTTTAAAGCTCATGCCTCCATACTATGAGATATTACACACAGACACACATAAAACTACTGATACATGTAGTCTATAACCTGTAACAATCTCCAGAGAATGATGGAGTGAAGAAAACCCAATCTCAAAAGGTTGCAAACCATAAGATTACATTGGTAGAACAGTCTCCAAATGACAAACTTATAGAAAGGGAGAGGAGATCGGTCATTGTCCGATGAAGGAAGGGGTGAGACTCAGAGGAAAGTAAGTCTATGGAAGATCAAAATGAAAAACCCTTCTCATGACAGAAATGTGCTGTCTTGATTATGCCATATTAATATCACTGTAATACTGTATATAATTTTGCACGAAGTTACAATGTGGGGAAACCTTGGGGGAAACACCACCTTTCTATAGCATTCCTTACAATGGCTTCAGAATCACAATGGTCTCAAAATAAAAGATTTAACAACAACAAAAAACTAGTCTAAATAAAAGGAACATACGGAAGTTACTAGTACAGTCCCCTACTTTATATTAGATTCCTTCATTTAACAAATATTTATTGACTCTTATTGATACTGTGGGGATACATCAGAGAAAAAAACAAGTATGATATCTGTTGTCAGGAGTAGGAATAGGAGAAAATTAGTAAGTGATTAAAATGTATTAAAAGAAAAAATGATAGCTTCAGAGTATATGCTCCAAAAGAAAATAACAAGCTGAATCAAAAACAGAAACGTCAGGGGCATCAGTCAGTTAAGCATCCAACTTCAGCTCAGGTCATGATCTCGTGGTTCATGAGTTCCAGCCCAGGCATCGGGCTCTGTGTCTCCCTGTCTCTGCCCCCTCCACTGCTCATGCTCTGTCTCTCTCTCTCTCTCTCTCAAAAATAAACAATAATAAATAAAATATTTTTAAAAAGAAACATCAGAGGGGCGCCTGGGTGGCTCAGTCGGTTAAGCATCCGACTTCAGCTCAGGTCACGATCTCGCGGTCCGTGAGTTCGAGCCCTGCGTCAGGCTCTGGGCTGATGGCTCGGAGCCTGGAGCCTGCTTCCGATTCTGTGTCTCCCTCTCTCTCTGCCCCTCCCCCGTTCATGCTCTGTCTCTCTCTGTCTCAAAAATAAATAAACGTTAAAAAAAATAAAAAAAAAAAAAAAAAAAAAAGAAACATCAGAGAGAACATCTTTCAGCAGGTAGCACCTAAGATCTTCAATGAGGTCTGAGGCTCAGAGATGTGGCAGCATTAGCTGCTGCCACATATTACATTTCCCTTCCAGAGTGAAGTGTCCTTCTGGGAAGGGACTGCTCATATAGAAACTACCATTCCTAGCCTAATTTACAGTTTTATGCAGCCACATAATAAAGATCTGGCCAAGTGAATATAATCTAGAGTGGCCTGATTCAAATATATCCTACATGGTGCTCCTGTGTCCTTTTTTCCTTTAGGTTGGATGGAACCGAGGTGATCTCATGAGCATTCCTGAAAAATGACTGATGATGCATAAACTCTTATTAGCCTGTGTCCCTAAACGGGTGGATAGTTCTCTCAATACCACACATTATAAGACTATTTTTAATGTATGTAACAAAAAGAGCTGTCAATTTCACTGGAAAAAATTTTAAAAAAAAAAGCATTTACAAGACCTTAACCTGGGGTGGCTGGGGGGGTCTGACTCTTGATTTTGGCTCAAGTCATGATCTCACCGCTCATGAGATCAGTTATCGCCCCGGGTCGGGCTCTGTGCTGACAGTGCAGAGCCTGCCTGGGAGTCTCTCTCCCTCTCTCTGTCCCTCCCCAGCTTGTGTACACACTTGCTCTCTCACTCTCTCTCTCTCAAATAAATAAACGTTAAAAAAAACCCAAAACTTAAAAGACATAATGTAATTTCAGTCACTAAATATGCTAAAAGTAAAGCACCTCTTGGAATTCGTGACAATTTGTAAGCGGTTTACAAAGCGTTTCCATAAACATTAAAATACTCAGTACTAAAACCATCAATTGAATAACAGAAATATTATGTCAAAGAAGTGAAATGATTTGCCAAAAATTTCAAAGCCATCATGTGGCTAAGACTGGCCCAGAGCCTAAGTTCTCTGACTTCAGCACTCTATGATTTGCTTCTTGTAGTAAATACTGTAGGGTTGCTCCGTTATACAGCCCTCGACTTCAGGTGACAATAATGGCTGTCAGATGTAATGGCATCTTAGAAGTTTATGACAATTTCAGTTTCCGATTTCACCGCATCTACATTTCTTGTCAGTCTGCTCTATGTACTATGCTGAATGTAAATATAGCCCCCTTTAAAAGATTCACAGTGATCCATACGTCTTTTTGGTTACAACAGCCCTTTGGTGGCTTCATGTAGAATATATACGGATACCCACAACTTTTCTCTATGGTGATTGGAATCCAAAAAGGAAGGAAGATTCACTCTGTGTACTAAATGATATCATCGAAGGGACGAATTAAGATATTCTACCAATAAACTATTTGACTTCATTAAACATCGTGACTCTTTCTCCGCTGTGCGGTCCGCTTCCCACTACGAACCTGTTGTGGTATTACCCACTGTATTACCCGCTCTTCATCCTCAAACACTCACTGAGCTCTCACTACAAGTCAGCACCCACATCCTAATGGTGTTCACAATTCAGGGAGAGGTGCGCAGCGCTGAGGTTAGAAATAGAAATTTAAAATCGAACTTTTATATAAGCTTTACCTTAACGAATTCTAGGGTCATAATTCAATTGTCATCTTTCAAGAGCCCCCCAAACCACCCCCTCCTTCTCTCCCTTTCTCTAACACTTCTTAAACTAGAAAAACGAGATGGAAACACAAAGACGGATTTATATTCAAAATACGTGTCCACAAGGAGAGCCAGATCCCTATTTCTCTTCCACGTTATCTGAGCTTAAGCACACCTTTTGTTTCATTTTCCTCTATTTTATGATATATTTTGGAACCCTTGTTTCTTTTCTTTCAGATATTTTAAAATTATTATATACTTTTATTTTTTTATTTTTATTTTTATTTTTATTTTATTTTTATTTTTTTTTATTTTTTTTTATTATTATTATATACTTTTAAAGTTTTTGAGAACATGGAGAAATATTCCTTAATTTACTTTTGATTTTTCTTAATGTTTCCTTACTTTTGACAGAGAGAGAAACAGAGTGCAAGCAGGGGAGGGACAGAGAGAGGCAGAGACAGAATCTGAAACAGGTTCCAGGCTCTGAGCGGTCAGCAAAGAGCCCGATGCGGGGCTTGAACTCACAAACGGTGAGATCATGACCTGAGCTGAAGTCAGACACCTAACTGACCGAGCCACCCAGGTGCCCCTAATTTTTTTGTAAAGATGACCTCTGCTTCTTTCAAAAATTCCTCTTGGGATTATGATCTTTCTCTAGTTGCTTCTATTTCATTCTTATTACTGAGACAATCTTCCGGGTAACTTTCAGAGGAAAAAAAAAAATACAGGCATATTTTGAAAACATGATTAATTCTAACGGGTCACTTGAGCAAGAAGAAGATTCCTGCCTCAGCTGGTGGGAACAATGACCTTGCGATTTAAAACAGTTCATGTAATTTCCCTATTCAAATTGAATTAAAACTGGCATTTAGTGCTCTTGCAGAAATCTGTGGCAACCGTCCAAAGGCAATAAACGCCCTGATCTCCGACTTTCACATTTGCTTTAGCAAGTCATATGCCACAGCAGCGTATGCAGATGCTGCTGTCATTGCCTTCACCGCTGCCTTAGTCAGTGCGACCCTCAGGAGTCCCTGGGGAGTGCATGCTAGGGACCGGAGACTTTCCACGGTGCTCACCCGTCAGTGCACACGCCCTGGCCATTCTTCCTCAGAAAGTGACCCGCGCTCCAGTGAAAGTTCAAGCAGACCTGTGACGTGCGGACGGCCCATATGGGGATATGACTACTGGCCATCCACATTTACGACTTACTCCCTGCAGAGGACTGAGGTATCCACTAGGGGCGCACCAGTGGTTTTGACACATGGAGCCAGGACTTTAAAGACCCCTCCTGTTATGGCACAGAATTATTTCAATAACATGTAATATTTCAGTTTCTTGATGTGTTCTTTAGTTTTAAACAACTAACCACCCCAACAGAATAAATGTCTATTTTAAAGGTATTACTCACATTCTTTAAAATGTCTCACATATGAATTAAAACTTTCTCCTTCACGAATATATCACAACTTGCAGTTTACATTATATTTCACTACTTTACAGGTTAGACGCAAATTAGGTATCCAAGTAGACACCTAGAATGAATGGATTGAAATGATTCAAATTCTAGGTCATTTCTTCATCGTTACGACGACTGTGCTAACATCATTTGTCTTAAATCCAGGACCGAAGGCCACTGGCCCAGGGCACAAGTTTGTACATCCAGCTCCGGAACAATGACAGAGCCACTCTCCTAGGGAACAGCTGAGATTCCTGAGTCCACACCTTGGGTTCTGTTGGTTAATCCTCAGTTATTCTAAGTAGTTTTCACAAACATTACAGTGTTTATTAAAGAATAAGTAATAAAATATTCTAACTGAAATATACATGTGTGTATAAATGTATATGCATTCATGAAACTCCTCTGTTTCATTCAGACCAGCAAAACATTACCTTTCCAGGAAGAGTATTTCATCATTGACATTGTTTAGATTTACCTGCACATGACAATAAAAAATGCAGACTGAATTTTAGTCCATTTCATTATTACTTTTAAGAGTTATTGAGACAGGGCGCCTGGGTGGCTGTCAGTTATGTGTTCCACTTTTGATTTGGGCTCAGGTCATGATCTCATAGTCCTTGAGCTCGAGCCCCACATTGGACTCTACACTGACAGCGTGGAGCCTGAATGGGACTCACTCACTCTCTCTCTCTCTCTCTCTCTGTCTCTCTCTCAAAAATAAACTAAAAAAAAAAAAAGTTATAGAGACAATTTACCCCTCACTACCTGCACAGGATATAAAGTCCTGCCCCCCAGTCCTTGGTAAGGCCACTGTCATGGACTAGATAATTGTGTGTGTGTGTGTGTGTGTGTGTGTGTGTGTGTGTGTGTGTGTGTGTTAGAGGTAAGATTCTTGATTGGAGACTCAGGAAGTGATAAAGCTCTCGGACAGGTGTGGCTAGCAATCAAAACAACTGATTATCTATTTTAAATCTCTTAAGTTATATTTCTTTTGGAACAATATACACTTAGGATTAATTGATAAGCATTAAGACCACACCATCAATGCTCATAACCTGAATAGTTTATGGAAATTGTGGTGTCTGGTCTATCTTGGATATTTAAAAGCAAAATAGTTATAGACAAATCACCCTAAAATATGGAATGCAAAATGTAGACACTGTGCCCCCCCACACACACACACACAACCTTGATGCTCTCAATTTATTTAAGAACTAAATGCACATCCCTGCCTTGTTCCTGACCATAAAGGAAATCTCTCAGTTTTTCCCAATTGAGTACAATGTCAGCTGCGGGTTTTCATTTATGGCCTTTATTATGTTGACATATGCTCCCTCTAAAACCTACTTTGTTGAGGGTTTTTGTCATAAACGGATGTTGTACTATGCCAAGTGGCTTTTCTGAGTCTACTGAAACGATCATATTGTTTTTATCCTTCCTTTCCTGAGGTGATGTATCACACTGATTTATTTGGAAATATTGAACCAACCTTGCAACCCAGGAATAAAACCCTGGTCATTCAGCTTGGTCATGATGAATGATTTCTTTAATGTACTGTTGGATTCAGCTGGTTAGTAGCCTGTTGAGGATTTTTGCACCCCTGCTCATCAGGAATACTGGCCTGTACTTCTCTTCTTTAGTGGGGTCTCTGTCTGGTTTCACTATCAGGGTAATGCTGGCCTTATAAAATTGAGTTTGCAAGCTTTCTTTCCTCTTCTTTTTTTGGAATAGTTTCAGAAGAATAGGTATTAACTCTTTTTTTCTTTTAATTTTTTTCAATGTTTACTTATTTTTGAGAGAGAGAGAGAGAGAGAGAGGCAGACTGCAAGCGGGGAAGGGTCAGAGAGAGAAGGAGACACAAAATCCGAAGCAGGCTCCAGGCTCTGAGCTGTCAGCACAGATCCCGACGCAGGGCTCAAACCCACGAACTGTGAGATCATGACCTGAGCCGAAGTCAATTGCTTAAACAACTGAGTCACCCGGGTGTCCCTAACTCTTAAATAACGGACAGAAGATACCTGTGAATATATCTTGGCCCTGGACTTGTTTGCTGAGAGTTTTTTGATTAATGTTTCCATTTATTTGCTGGTTATCAGTCTGTTCAAGTTTTCTATGCTTGCTTGTTTCAGTGGCAATAGTTTATGTTTCTAGGAATTTATCCATTTCTTCCAAGTTTTTCAAATTGTTGGCATAAAGTTTTTCATAATATTCTCTTATACTAAGATCCAACAATTCCACTACTAGGTATTTACCCAGAGAATACAAAAATACTGATTCAAAGGTATACATGTACCCCAATGTTTACAGCAGCATTATATTAATAATATAATTATTATAATATAGTAATAATATATTATTATATATAATGTGGCATGTATATATGTGTATATATGTGTGTATATAATATATACATATTACATATGTATATAATGTGGCATATATATGTGTGTGTGTGTGTGTGTGTGTGTGTGTGTGTGTGTGTGTATACACATACATATAGTGGAATATTTTTGACCATCAGAAAGAATGAAATTTTGTCATTTGCAATGACATGGAGGGAATTAGATTATATTATGCTAAGTGAAATAAGTCGGAGAAACACAGATACCACATGATTTCACTCATATTTGTAATTTAAGAAACAAATGAGCAAAGGGGGAAAAAGGAGAGAGGCAAACCAAGAAGCTGACTGTTAACTACAGAGAACACACTGATGATGGTCACCAGAGGGGAGATGGGTGAGGGGGGCTTGGGGGAAACAGGTGATGGGGATGAAGGAGGGCACTTGTTGTGATAAGCACCGGGTGATGTACGGAAGTGTGGGGTCACTATGTTGTACTCCTGAAACTAATATTACACTGCATATTAACTGGAATTTAAATAAAAACTTGAAAAAATAAAATATATACAATTTTAATTAATTAAATGAATATTTGAGAACACATCCAGTTACCTTTGACATGAGTGTGATAATTGATCTTTGAAAAGTTCAATGGAATAAAAATGTGCAACGGATCCCAAGTAGGATGAAGATGAGAAAACGTGTGCGTGTGTGTGTTTTCCTCTTAAACAATTACTTCTTTTTCTTAAATGTTATAATTCTTTGTAAATTTGTCCTTGTATGCAGTTTGATGTTTGACTACAACAACTTTAGTTTATTTTACAGACAGCCATTCAGGTGTTCCAAAACTATTTATTGATATATCCATAATCTTTCTATATTTTACAAAGTTATTTCAAGTGGTCAATGTCACCATAATGCGCTGAAGTAATTTAAGCATTTTAATGTATTTCTGGACTTCCCATCCATGGGCTAATACTGGACTGCTTTTGATTACCACAGCTTATATAATGCTTTAATTCCTGGTGGGACCACCCTCGCTTCATTTATCTTCTTCTCCAAGATACAGCAGTTACTATTTGATGAATAATTTTGAATTGAGTTACTTAAATGAGCTTTATCTGTGGTGTTCTTTTCTTAAATAAATTGTGGTATGAATATTATTTTCTCTAATATCATTATATTAGCTACTTTTTTTTTCATTTTCTATGCTCTGGATTGGCTTAACATTAAGATGATCTAATATGATAGTTCTAAGAATAACTGTGTAAATTACTACAAGACTAGTGTTTTACATACAAATTAGAATTTAGATGACAGTTTAGATTTCTATGATGCTACTCTACTAATTAATCTTTTCTTAATTTCCCTTTCTTTTGGAGTCCTTTTGATAAATTCTTACTTTGTAGAAAATAATGAATTTTATCCACTTCTACTAAATTATTTTTAGCATAGAAGAAAAATACATTTTTGTTGATACTTTCACTTTTTTGTCTAATTTTAATAGTTACGTCCCTCGTTATTTCTTCTTTTGTAAAATTATAATCTTTCTCTGCCTATATTCAGTTAGCTAAAATCTGATTATTTTACTGTTATTTTAAAATTATTTTCTGCATTTATCCTCCTCAACCCCTTCCTTCTTACCTTAGATTATAAAATTTCATTGTAAAATTTAAATTTCATTTTATATTCTTCTAACTTGTTACCTTTTGTGCTTTTCGGGTATTTCTAATCCGTTAATTTTTAAATAAAGTGAAATATGTCAATTCCTTTATAAGCATTACTTCAAATATTTTCACAGTTTATTCTAACTACATTATTGACAGAAATAGTCTTACAAATTTGATTTAGTCTCTGATCCAAGAATTAAGAGAAACTGCTTTTGATTGTTGTTGATTTTCATGTGGTTGGGGGATGTTTTCTTATCTCAATTTGTTTTTAATTTCTTGTCGTAATATTCTTAATCAGAAACTGCCTTTGCAGCATGTTTACTCTCTGGAAATTACGGGTATTTTATTCGTGGGCTATAAACAGTTTGTTGTTACAATGGGATTCTGATCACTCAGATGGAGATGGTTCCTCACGATCAGTGACATTACTTTGCTGCCACACTGATCTTGTTTGTATCCCAAGGTGTGGATGAACGCATTCACTGTTCTAGTAGATTTATCAGTGAATTTCGTAGATTTTTCACATAAAATAATAGGCCAACTGTAATCATAGTTCTTTTTATTCCCACTGAGTGCCTTTACTTCTTTTTCTTCATTACTCTAAAACGCCCAGTAAGATGCTGAATGGAAGTGGGGAGAGCAGATACCTGGTTTTATTCAAGATCTTGGGAGGAGGGCAGCAGCGAGACATTTAGTCTTTAATCACCAACTATGATATTAACTGTGGGCTTTCAATAGAAAGTATTTACTTCACTGAGGAATATCCCATCTATTCCTAGTGTGTTGAGTGTTCATGGAACGGTGAGTGAAAGTGTGTTGAACTTTGTCACGTTTTTTCACTCTATTTAGATGACAATATGCCGTCTTTATTCTATTAATAGCGTGTATCAGACTCTATGTAGATGACGATATGCCATCTTAATTCTGTCAATAATGTGTTTCAGTTAAGTTCCACCAGAGCTGCAGAACAAGTAAGAGATACACATTACTAAGTCCATTGGCAGAACTTAGTTTACACAACTGGGGAGACGAGGCAGGCCAGGCCTCCATCCATAGGGTGAGGAAGCTGAGGACACTCTAGAGCTGTAGGGCAGAGGGAGGCCCGTCTTCAATACATACAATTAGACAGTTGGGAAGGCCATACCAGAACTCTATGGCATGGGGAAGAGAGTCCTCAGTCCTTAGGGGGACGCAGTTGGGAAGACTTAAGACACACTAGAGTTCTAGGACATGGGGAGGCCAGTCTTCCACCCACAGCGGGGGACAGCAGGGAAGGACACACTGGAGTTCTCGGGCACAGCTGAAGCTGCTGCCCGTCAGCAGAGTTTCTTTCTAAGCCTTTCAACTGATTAACTCAACCTTCCCAGATTATGTAACATAATCTTCTTTCTAAATGTCAATTTATTATGGACTTTAATCTCATCTACAAAATACCATCACAACATATAATTAGTGTTTCACTCAATAACCAGTTACTATAGCCCTAGTCGAGCTGATACATCACAAAACCATCAGGTGTTGTGTTCCATTGTTGGACGGAGTTTCACATGTTAAACCATGTTGCAAAACCTGGTTAAATCCCACTTGTGCAAGGCAAGAGTTATTATTTTAATTTCACAGATAAGGAAACAGGCCCAGAGAAATAATACCACTTTCTGAAAGTCATAAAACTCAGAAGTGATGGATTTCAAATTGGAACCCAGATCCTATGACTGCAATGCAGTCATTCTAAGTTCCAATTAAAATAGAGGTTCTAAAGTTTTGAGTAATATTTTAAAGCCAGGAGGAACTAGGAAGATGCAAACGAATGTAGTGGTTCCCTGACTGTTACATTTCAGAAACTGCTGGAAAAAATAAAAATGAAGCATAAAGAATGGTAGGACTTTTTGTCAAATAACTTCAAGCCAACATAAACACTGTAACAAAATAAATACCATCAAAATCACCATGTTTTCACCAAGCAGATATTAATTTCAGAAAGTTGGAAGGGCACAATCTTAAGTGACAGAGCCACCCATGGATCCCGGAAGGGCACAATCTTAAAGCAATACACACTCTGTCCTCAAACAGACAGACGGACAGGGCCTTGTAACTGATGAGTGCACACAGGCTACATTGCAATTACAATCATTTTCCTTGTGTGGCTATGGGTCTATGAAAATGTCTTCAGGGCACCTAGGTGGCGCGCTCTCTCTCTCTCTCTCTCTCTCTCTGCCCCTCCCCAGCTTATGCACTGTCTCTCTCTCTCAAGAAAAAACATTAAAAAATATTAAAAAAAAAAAGAAAAGAAAAGAAAATGTCTTAGTTACATGGGAAGTGCGGTTTTATTAATAATGCTAAGGTGGGGAGGGGGGTAAAGGGAGAGAGGTAAGGGGAGGGAGAGAGAGGGAGGAAGAAAGGGGCGGTGAGATGGGATGTGTGTGTAGAGGGAAGAGGCAGCAATTCCCCAAAAACCGCAAGACTGTGTTCACCTGGAACACGTAAAACGCTGACAGTTGGCTCGATCTCCAATGTAGCTAAAATGTCTTAACGTTAATCCTGGAAAAGGGCTGCTCTTTAAACAGGACTGAACTTCAAATTTCCATCTGCTTTTATATCTGCATATATATAAGCAGAAGGCTTTCTGCAGCTTTTTTCCCAGAATCCCGCTAGTAGAAATGACATTCTCAAATGTCAATGGCAAGACAGTGTCAGAATAATGAAAGTCTAAACCAAAGAAAGTTAACAATCAACTATGTAATGAGATATCTGGATTAATATAGACTTTTATGTCTCTATATTGTGAAAGCAATGCTAGTTTTCTTCAACACTTGTTTTGATATTGAAAAACTTCCTCACCAAGTCTCTGAATTGGTTATACACCCTGGGGAAATACTAGAAGGTGGAAACAGAGGAGAGGGAGGCAGACAGTATATTTAATATTTAAATACTGAGCAACTGCATGGCACTGTCTGCTCAATTAGCACAGTAACAACTGGTGATAAACCCGGGTCGGGGCCGATGCCCTCCCTGGGCACCACACTCAGAAACCAGCATCGGGTCCCTCAGTGCTGGCGCAAGACGGATACAGCCATTAGTTCCATGAAAGCACCAGGAAGGCAGGTCGGGGTGAAAAACTACATCATGGTGAGGAGTTTAAGGTCATGCTTCAGCAATTTAGTTTCCAAGAAAATGTAGGCACTTTGTTAGCAAAGCACGAGTTTTTATATTTAGAATCATCGTGAGTAAATATTAAAGGTTGCTATTAAAATGCTAATAATTGATTGCGCTTTAACATAAAAACCAGACTATACTACATAGAATTTGGGCAATTTAGTATAATATCAATAGACAGTGACTTCACTCAATAATACATTGCACAATTTTGAAAAGGAAAAGAATTGTACTATCCATTTTTAGATCCTAAAATCTATTACATTAATTATCATTTAAGATTTTAAAATATTTAACTAAAGGTTAAGAGCATGTTTTTAGATCCTTATAAAATGTCAATAGAATAAACAGGGTGATCTGTGACATATTCTAAAAATTCACGAATAGAAACATCTTGGGTTAAGTTAAAAAGCACAGGTTTTAGAGTCCAACCATCTGAGTTTGAATCTAGCCAAGCACTGCACTCTCTGAGCCTCAGTAGCCCCCGAACAATGGAGGGCTCTGTCTGTTGTCTCTAAGAGTCCTCCTTTGAAAAGCCACCTGGAGGGAAATCATACATTTCTAATAGGAATGGAGCTGCGTAATAATACCTCATCTTTTGGAAATCTACTTAAAATAAGAACATGTCAGGTTTTATGTAAAAACTTTAGCCAAGTTTTTTCAAGTTAATTTGTCAATACCGATTGGATAATTATTATATAGTCAGTCCCCTGTCCAAAAGCCTGGATGTAATTAGTGAAAATCCTGACCCTTGAGAAAATTACAGTAAGGAAGTCAGGCATATAAAGCGATCATCTCAATTAGTCTAAATGAATCTATTCTGAACAGAGAGGTGAAGAGATAAATATGGAGACACTGTCATAACCAAATTTCGCTACTTTCTTCACACACCAGGGCTTTTCCAAGCAATAAAATTTTAAGCTCATTAAAATGTGAAAATCTGAATATAAAATCCTTAGGTGGCTCTCGGCCACATTGGTAATATATGTTACCTTCATGTAAGTTTGTGCTCTCATCTCCAAACTTTCAAACGCCGCTTTCAACCTCAGGGCTTAAGTTTTAAAACCTAAAGTTTAGTAATTAAATCCTTTTCATTTGATTTAATCTATATCTATCCTTGAAAAAGCCATAGTGAAAGCTCCTGATTATATATCAATGCAAGTTTTACTTGTCTTTCAAAGTAGTATCTTTATGATTCAATTTATTCTTGGGTTCATCCCAGGTTAAGAGTATGATTTATACATTAGCCCTAAAGCAGGCCCCCAATATAATGTTCAATCCAAAAAATTCATCATTTGTTTTTTTGTTTTTTTTTTTTTTTTGTCTGCTATAGGTATTTGTGAGGCTGATTTCTTCTGTGTCAACGTGGCTGGGCCATGAGGTGCCCAGATATTTGGTCAAATGTTATTCCAGGTGTTTCTGTGAGGGTATTTTCGGATGAGCTTAACATTTAAGTTAGTAGTGCTTGGGTAAAGCTGATTGCCTTCCATAATGTGGACTCATCCCCATCAGCTGCAAGACTGAATAGAAGAAAAAGACCAGCCTCCTCTGAGCAGTCTGAAGACTGCCTTCACCCTTCCCCAGCAACACTGGCCGAATGTTCGTTCCTACAGCGGACCGCCTTCCGACTGGAACCGGACCGTCCGCTGTGCTGGGTCTCCACCTGCTGGCCTACCCTACAGACTGTGGACGTGGGGCTTGCAGCCCGCATAACTGTGTGAGTCAATTTTCTAATAACATATCTGTTTATATATATAAATATAAATATGATACAAAATATAAATAAAATATAGAAGTCTCCCACTAGTTCTGTTTCTATGGAGAAATCTAACACATATTTGGTGTTGAGAGACTGGTTATAGAGGGACAAAATCTTACGGATGAATATCCAAAAAGGTTCTAGGTGTTCTGGAATTGGCTCTCCAATCTGATTAAATTCACTCATGAGTGCAAAGTCACTTGGGAGTAAAGAGATCACTGACTTAGGTCTATTATGTGATCTGGCAATAGGGACACACAGAATATCACCACTGGAAGTTTCTAATCAAACACTTACAAGAAACAGAGGTCGGGTGACTTTCCAACATTGCTGTCAAAATAACAAGCATAAGACTGACGGGTTGCTCCTCACACTGCCGGACAAAGTACAGAAAGAAAAGGATGAGTTCAGGTATTGGAATCCCCAGCTCAAGAGCCACACAAATGACCCAAAGCATCTAGATGTGTCCTGAAGGAGGCCTTCATCTTCTGTGGCCATAGGGCTGAGACTGTGCCCTCAGAGTGACAGCCCCCACACAAATGACATTCCTGCTGTGCAGGGCGTCTACGGTTCCAGGGCAGGCACTGCAGGGATGGGGAGTGGATCCCAAACACGGGAATGGCCCTTGTGGGAAGGAAGACCTTAAAGAAGCTCTCAAATGAGCCCCAAAATTCTAATGAGACTTCTCTGCCAGCAGAAGTGGCCTCTCCGGCCCAGTGGGGGAGGGAACGCCCGCGATGGCCTCCACTGGGGCAGATGCCTTGCAAAGCTGACAACCGCTTCCGGTTCAGTGTGAGTGCAAGAGGGCAAAGCTCCAATTTCAGCACTCATCAAGGAAAACCAGGCCTGAATAGAACACATAGTAAACTCAAAATCGGGAGGTGATGCATTTTAAGGTAAATTTTCATGTGCTTTCCAATTCCTCCCTGGAATATAGTAGTATGTCTATTAATACACAGCAAACACGCATTGTGCAAAAACCTCAGCGTACAATAGCAAACACGTGCTAGTAACCCAGGGTCCCAGAGCTGCAGTGGGTCAGGAACCAGGTACAGCTTCGCTGATGCCTGCGTCTCACAAGGCTGCAGTTGAGGCATGAAGGACAGACACAGCTTTATCTGAAGACCTTCCTGGGGAAGACCCACTTTGAAGATCACTCACATGGTCACTCGAGGGACTCAGTCGCTGGTGTTTTGTTGGATTAAGGCCTCAGTTCTCCCAGATCTACGGGACAGAAGTCTCTCTCAGGTCCTCGCCACAGGGGCCTCTTCACGGCACATCTCCAAGATGGCAGAGAGCTGCGTGAGGGCCAGCAAGCAAGCAGGAGGGCAAGAAGGATGCCACTGTGATTGAGAGGGACTCTGGTAAGGGATACCACAGTCCTCTGTAACCTGGCCATGACGGCCATGCTCACTCCCTTTCAGTTTCTCCTTTCTGGTAGAAGTACGCGGTGACACAGCCCAAAGATTCCGTAACGGTATAAACACCAAAACACAGGGGTCCCAGGAGAGCATTTCTGAAGTTGGTCTACCATACGTATTGTGAGGAAAACTTCAATTTTCTCTACTTTTTCATTACTATCCTCTTCTACTCTGCAGGTTCCATTTCTCTTTGGAACGTAACTTGAAACCAGTTATTAAACTTCATTTAAAAATAACTAACATGACCCTTGTTTGCAGCATGCACAGTAGTGGGAAAATAAGTTATTCACTCTGCAAGTCCTTTTACATCATTTAAACTAAATAATCTGTAATGAATTAAAAAATGTGCTAAAATTAAGTACAGGGTTGAATGAAGAACAGAGAGGCCTTGAATGCCTAGTCTCATTTTCTTCTTACCTTATTTTAAAAACTATTTATTGATCTTAAGTAGTTTTTATTAATAATAATCAAAAAAATAATTTCTTGACAGATAAATTTTTTTTCAAATTCTTTTTCGGAGATATCATAAGATGGCTGCATAGGAGGCGTCCCACTGATCGCTTTGATTCCACCCACACCTGCCTAAATAACCCAGAAAACTGCCAGAAGACTAGCAGAACAGACTCTCCGGAGCCAAGCGTAGACAAGAGGCCCACGGAAGAGGACGGGTCTGCCTCCCTCCCGGTGCCGCAGGGCCCCTCCCGAAGCGGACCACCGAAGGCAAAGCGAGCTGAGCCTGCCCCTCCCTCCCCTGTGCACCTTGCAGATTCACCCCGCCTAATACGCCAGATCCCATAGAAGCAGCCCCACAAGCTTGGCAGTGTGCAAGTAGCCCAGACAGGGGCCACACCACTCCACAGTGAGTCCCACCCCGGGACAGGGGAAGTTAACATACACACCAGTCTGACTGTGGCCCCAGCAGTGGACTGGGGGCAGACATCGGGTCTGACTGCAGCCCCGCCCACCAACACAAGCTACTATGGACAGCACAGGGGGAGTGCCCCACAGTTCCACACCACCCCAGGAACTACCCAAAATGACAAAACGGAAGAACTCTCCTCAAAAGAAACTCCAGGAAGTAGCGACAGCTAACAAATTGATCAAAAACGATTTAAGCAATATAACAGAACAAGAATTTAGAATAATAGTCATAAAATTAATTGCTGGGCTTGAAAAAAGCATAGAGGACAGCAGAGAATCTATTCCTACAGAGATCAAGGGACTAAGAAATAGTCATGAGGAGCTAAAAATGCTCTAAATGAGGTGCGAAATAAAATGGAGGCGACCACAGCTCGGATTGAAGAGGCAGAGGACAGAATAGGTGAATTAGAAGATAAAATTATGGAAAAAGAGGAAGATGAGGAAAAGAGATAAAAAAAAAAAAACAGGAATATGAGGGGAGAATTAGATAACTACGTGGTGCAATGAAATGAGCAATATCCATATAATAGGAATTCCAGCAAAGGAAGAGAGAGAGAAAGGGGCTGAAGGTGTACTTGAACAAATCATAGCTGAGAACTTCCCTGATCTGGGGAAGGAAAAAGGCATTGAAATCAAAGAAGCACAGAGAACTCCCTTTAGATGTAACTTGAATCGATCTTCTGCACGACATATCACAGTGAAACTGGAAAAATCAGGTTAAAGAGAAAATTCTGAAAGCAGCTAGGGATAAACAGGCTCTAACTTACAAAGGGAGACCCATAAGACTAGTGGCAGACCTATCTACTGAAACTTGGCAGGCCAGAAAGGAATGGCAGGAAATCTTCAACGTGATGGACACAAAAAATATGCAGCCGAGAATCCTTTATCCAGCAAGTCTGTCATTCAGAATAGAAGAGATAAAGGTCTTCCCAAACAAACAAAAACTGAAGGAATTCATCACCACTAAACCAGCCCTACAAGAGATCCTAAGGGGGACTCTGTGAGTGAAATGTTGCAAGGACCACAAAGGACCAGAGACATCACTACAAGCATGAAATCTACAGACATCACAATGACTCTAAACCCATATCTTTCAAAAATAACACTGAATGTAAATGGACTAAATGTGCCAACCAAAAGACACAGGGTACCAGAATGGATTAAAAAAAAACAAGACCCATCTATTTGCTGTCTACAAGAGACTCATTTTAGACCTGAGGACACCTTCAGATTGAAAGCGAGGAGATGGAGAACTATCGTGCTACTGGAAGTCAAAAGAAAGCTGGAGTAGCCATACTTATATCAGACAAACTAGACTTTAACTTAAAGGCTGTAACAAGGGATGAAGAAGGGAATTATATAATAATTGCAGGGTCTACCCATCAGGAAGCGCTAACAATTATAAATGTCTATGGACCAAATACAGGAGCCCCCTAATATATAAAACAATTAATCACAAATGTAAGCAACCTTACTGACAAGAATGTGGTAATTGCAGGGGACTTTAATACTCCATTTACAACAATGGATAGATCATCTAGACACAGGATCAATAAAGAAACAAGGGCTCTGAATGATACATTGGATCAGATGGACTTGACAGATACATTTAGAACTCTGCATCCCAAAGCAACAGAATATACTTTCTTCTCGAGTGCACATGAAACATTCTCCAAGATAGATCACATACTGGGTCACAAAATAGCCCTTTATAAGTATACAAGAATTGAGATCATACCAGGCACACTTTCAGACCACAATGCTATGAAACTTGAAATCAACCACAGGAAAAAGTCTGGAAAACCTCCAAAAGCATGGAAGTTAAAGAACACCCTACTAAAGAATGAATGGGTCAACTGGGCAATTAGAGAAGAAATTTAAAAACAAATGAAAATGAAAAGACAACAATCCAAACGCTTTGCGATGCAGTGAATGCAGTCCTGAGAGGAAAATACACTGCAACCCAGGCCTATCTCAAGAAACAAGAAAAATCCCAAATACAAAATCTAACAGCACACCTAAAGGAAATAGAAGCAGAACAGCAAAGACACCCCAAACCCAGCAGAAGAAGAGAAATAATAAAGATCAGAGCAGAAATAAACAATATAGAATCTAAAAAAACACTGTAGAGCAGATCAATGAAATCAAGAGTTGGTTTTTTGAAAAAATAAACAAAATTGATAAACCTCTAGCCTGGCTTCTGAAAAAGAAAAGGGAGATGACCCAAATTGATAAAATCATGAATGAAAATGGAATTATTACAACCAATCCCTCAGAAACTCAAATTCTTTTTCTGTAGCAATTCTTATTTATGCTATACTGAGTAGGAGCAATAATTAAAGTCAAAATATAGTCAGTATTTTCCCATAAAAATGCAGAGGAAAACTAATTATTCTTGGTTTAATGAAGATAATCTAGTGAGCAAGTATATAAATGTTGTTTAATTGTACCTGATGTCCTGTCAAAAACAAAATGAAGACAGAGGAAATTGGTATTTCCAATTCTAGAACTCCCCAGCACAGTTTTTTTTTTACTGAACTGATGTCACTAGAAGTTAGAGTTTATAGAATTTTGTATAAATGGAATTATGGACTTTGTACATTTGGGAGAAGTTGTGTTTTCTTCACAGTAAAATTATTTTAAGATTCATTTACCTTGTTGTATCAACAGTCCATTGATTGTCCATTATTGCTGGAAAGTATTTCATTGTACGAATGTACCAAAACTTGTTTACTGATTGACCTTCTGATGGGCATGTGAGTTGTTTCCAGGTCTTGGCTAGTAAAAATGAGCCTGCTATAAACATTCATGTACAAATTTTTGCCTGGACATATACATTTTGTTTGTATTTAGGTACATATGTATGCATGTATGTAGTGTTAACTTATTTACTTATTTATTATTTATTTACTTACTTACTTATTTACTCACTTATTTACTTAGTTTCACATCCAGTGCAGAGCCCAACACGGGGCTTGAATTCATGACTCTGAGATCAAGACCTGAGCTGAGATCAAGAGTTGGATGCTTATTCGACTGAGCCACCCAGGTGCCCTGTACATTTATTTTTCATGAGCAAACACAGTAGTGAAATGGTTGGAGGAGATGCTAAGTATATGTTTAGCTAACAATGTAGAAACTGCTGGACAGTCTTCCAAAGTGTTTGCACTATTTCACATTTCTAGTATGTATATATTTTATCAAGAAAAGGCGTGTTTATCTGCTAAATATGTCAACCCCACCTGAGTTTAAAACTGCCCTCAACTTAATACAATATTATCTTAACAATTTACTTATCTTTTATTTTCCTAATGGTAATAAGGAAATAGAACCATATTGTGTTGTAATACATTCATGCTATGTTGTAGAATCCATGGGATTCTTATCATGGGATATGACACACTAAATTACACTGAATTGTAGCCATCATGGTATTCCTAAGTCCTAATTATAGTATTATTTTTCCTTAATTATAAAAATAATGCCAATTTTTCTCCAGGAATATTGGAGAACATGATGAAATATATATAAAACAGCACAGGCATGTAGTTTGCAGCCACGTCCTCTAGTAAGACATTAAGGTACTTTCTCCCAGCCTGTTACCATGCTTCTATTTTCAAATTTATGTCACTTGTGAAAAACCACTTTAAATATTTTTTGGTTGTAGATATAATTGTCTTTTTCACCTTTTGATAAGTTCTCTTAAAAATTGTATTTAGTGATAGCTATTGTAGTAATGATAAAAATATATAATGAATGTTCACTATGTATCTTATCCCTTTTATTCACCTGTAAATTGAACATTTTAATTGGATAATTTCATTGGAACTCATGACCAATATATTTTCCTTAATTATTATCTTATTTTTAGAAATCCAGGCTCTTTCTACAAAGTCACTCTTATTAAGTAATTACAAATATCACTTATATAAATCTGAGAATACTTCTTCTTCAATGTGGAATCCTAGTAGCAAAGTTATTGGAATAAATATACAGCAGTAATTAAATATGCACAAAATAAAAATATATTTATAAAGTAAATATCGCACAATATTATAAGCATATTTATTCTACATATACACACATAAAGACTGCCAAATGGGGGGCACCTGGGTGGCCCAGTCGGTTAAGCGTCCGACTTCGGCTCAGGTCATGATCTTGCGGTCCGTGAGTTTGAGCCCCGCGTCGGGCTCTGTGCTGATAACTCAGAGCCTGGAGCCTGTTTCAGATTCTGTGTCTCCCTTTCTCTCGACCCTCCCTGTTCATGCTCTGCCTCTCTCTGTCTCAAAAATAAACATTAAAAAAAATTAAAAAAAAAAAGAATGCCAAATGGACTTTAATCATGCTGTTCTCAATAAACCCCAATTCATTGCGGTTTATGAATTTTTTACAATCTTTATGTTCTACAACTGTTAAAGTTAACCTTCCTAGAAATGCAGGGACCAACCAAATCTCCCATTCAGTATCTGTCATACAGAGTACATGAAGCCATTTTTCCCTATGAGCAAGCCGGTGGTGTCACGGTTTACCATCAACAACTAATATCCCAACATCTACAACTAAGGTGATCTTCAACACTTTCCCTTCAACATGCGCCAGACAGAAGACCCAAACAGAACAGATCCTGAACTAATATAAATCTTGAGTATTATTTCAGAGCACATAACTAACCCATCCTGTAGCACAGAGAAATACAGTGCTATTCCACGTGAAAATGACCCAAGATCTCTAGACGATCCAAGCTATGTGTGTGAAGCATGTCATGAAGGCTGTGGAAAGCTTGCAGAGACTGAACTCTTACCACAGATGAAACCAGAGGAAACCACTGTGAAAGGGACTTGGAAGTTCCCTGAGAAACGATCACTGAGAAAATCAAGGTTTAGTCTCAAAAGGAATAGAAAGCATCCTTGGGAATAAGTTGTAAAGTCTTCATTTAAGTAATCATGTTTCCCTTGACAAGTTATTAAACTTTCATTAGGACGACCAAATGTGTAGATGATATGATTTATAAGCTCCCCGGAAATGTGAAAATTAGATAATAATTATGGCACAGTTTTGAAGAGCACTCACATAGAAATGAAGTAGGCTAATTTCTCACATTCTTTCAAATATTTATTAAATGCCAAGTATGTGCAGAGCACAGTTCTGGCACATGACAGTGACTGAGAACGATGGCAAAGCTGTGTGCACTCACAGCCCGGGACAGACAGGGGGGACAAAGAGCAGGTGGCATTAACAGTCTCCAGTTAGTGCTGGAAAAGAACGTGCCCTCACCCTCCTGCAGCCTCCACCCCAAGGTTAAGTCTGTTCCACAGAGGGGTGAGCACTGGGTGCTGGGAGAGGTGCGGAGGGAACTGGACCTAAAGAAGTTTATGCAAATTTAGTGTCTGACGTGGAAGAAGCTCCCAGACTGAGGGGGATTTGGTTAAGATTTTTACTTAAATCCGTAAGTGGGGACTCTCTGTAGCTAATACAATCTAAGACTCTAGTGACTACATGGTCTCTTCTATTTACGCTGCTCCAGGACAGTAGAAACCAAGTTCATACGTGTGAGTAGCGGTGGGGAGAATGCTGGGGGTTGTTCTTTGTTGTTTTCAAGTGCTTTATTATTTAATACAAAACCGTATTTTTCACTATTCATTTCATGTGGTTTGGTTTTCTTAACCTCAAAATAAATATAGATCTTGAAGACAAACTGTTTCATGATTTTTTTCTGAATATTTTTAATACAGTATTAAACACCTACAAGGTTCCTTAGTGTGGTCCTTCAAGAAATCCTCCTCAAGCTAAGAATTAAAACACACACACAAATACACACATGCGCGCGTACAAAGGAACTAATGAATCTACTTCCTACTCTTTATCATTAACATGTACTGATTTCTAAACTATCCTATGAAAACTGTGTGTGTGCGTGTCCACATTTTGGAGGAAACTGTTAATTATTAAACTTTAGAAAGCTATTTGCTTATTTATATAAACGTGATCTCTTCCCTGGTATCTCTCTAGTTATACTAGACATTATTTCTAGATAAACCCTACTTTGTTATTTTTAGCAAGGCTCTATACTTCAGAGTAGCATTAAGCATAATAATCAACTATAACCACGTGTGATTTGTCACAGAAATCACATCAAATCTGAAACGTGATTAATAAATCTGGACGCATCACCTCATACATACTGTAACTGACATGTTCACCTCCAACAATTTTACAGAAGGAAAAGCGCGTGTGTGTGCATGTGTGTGCACGCATCTGTCTGGACGTGAGGTGCACATCAAAGAACCTGGGATGCTGGCCACAAAGGAATTTGAAGGGCATCTGAACCTCAAGCCGTTTGGTTAAGCTTAATGGTGAAGAGGCATGAACAGTGACGACCAAACACAGATGGTTCGCCATAGTTTGGTCCTAAACCACAGTGCCTGTCACATACTAGGTATTCAAAGTGTATTTTTAAATAGAATAATGTACCAATATGTACCCTTGAAAAGTCCCAAAAGATTCATACTGTTGCTTTTTAAAAGTGACCAGGTATTGTTGCACAAAAATATAGGGGAGAATAAATTTAAGGAAAAGACAGTGTTGTAACGGGGAGCAGAAAGTGGGTGTTTTATTACAAAGATAATTACAAGGTAGAGTAGATTTTCTTTACAACTTATCATTGTTCCCATGGCAATCATTGATCTTTTCACAGGCTTTTAAGTAAAATATCTGAGAATCTAGCAATTATCTCACCTCTTTTTTGTATTTTTGTATAAAGAACTTAGCATATTTAGAAAAGAAGAGAGAAGCAAAGATACTTGTCACACACTCATATAGAAATCCAGATGTCCTGTTAAGGCTATGGAGCCCCCACATGGTCTGACAGTCACAAATAAACACAGGTTTGCTCTGATTATACGTGGGGGCACAGATCTTACTTTCTCTTCGATTAGAAACATACATTCTTCAGATCGTGATTATATCACTTGTTTTTGGAATAAGAATTACTAGTTCCACTTGCAGAAATAAAGTTGAATGTAATTGTAGTTAGCAAGATTGTTTTCTTTTGGAAGGACAGTGATGCTGCCAAGGTTTTGTTTTGTTTTTTTTTTTAACGAGAACTGTCAAGTTAGGCACATCATGTGCAGGCCCCCGGGTGCAATGTTCATATCCAGAATGCACGCAGACTCACAGGACATTAAATATGGGGGTTCACAGAACACCATCCCAATGTATACCCTTTAAAAAGATTTAAAAGTGTTAAAAAAAAAAAAGGATGATTCATATATTCAAGGTTAATACCTATGAGGTGCTTCAGGGGCGCCTGGGTGGCTCAGTCATTTAAGTGCCCTACCTCAGCTCAGGTCATGATCTCACGGTTTGTGAGTTCAAGCCCCACATCGGGCTCTGTGCTCACAACTCAGAGCCTGGAGCCTGTTTCAGATTCTGTGTCTCCCTCTCTCTCTGCCCCTCCCCTTCTCTCTCAAAAATAAATAAACATTAAAAAAATTTTAAAAATAGTAATTTGGAAACATTAATTTAGGATCATAACTTTCTATAATTTTTACTGAATAGTTACATTTCTAAAGATTTACTCTGAAAGCAAAGCAAATCCTTTCAGAAAGCTATATGAAAAAAGACAACTACGCATCCAGTTGTCAAATGCAGTGTTATTTATAACAACAATTTGGAAAAAAGACGGCCAGTGTCAAGTACAGGGTTACGTTGTGCCCTGGATAGTGCCCCAAAGATAACAATGTTCTACTATGTTCTACTGTGGCACCTTTCATGGTGGCAGGAAGTCTGTATGTGAAATTAGGTGACTATACTAGATTATGCCACCCAGGTGGGCCTGATATATTCATGAGGGTCCCTATGAGAAAAAGGCAGGTCAGAGGAGAAAAAATGTCAGGCTGCAGATACAGCAGGTAGGGAGGGAAGTCACAGGGTACAGAAGGAAGGGGAGGGGAGGGGAGGGGAGGGGAGGGGAGGGGAGGGGAGGGGAGGGGAAGGGGAGGGGAGGAAGGGACTGTGCCTCTAGAAGTCAGAAATGCAAGGAAGCAGATTCTCCTCTACAGTCTCCGGAAGAAGTGCCAGGTTCGAAACTCAAAACTGCTAAATAATGTATGTATCGGGGTGCCTGGGTGGCTCAGTCGGTTGAGCGTCCAATTTGCCTCAGGTCATGATCTCACGGTTCGTGGGTTCGAGCCCCACATCTGGCTCCGTGCTGACAGCTCAGAGCCTGGAGCTTGCTTCGGATTCTGTGTCTCCCTCTCTCTGCCCCTCCCCCACTCATGCTCTGTCTCCCTCTGTCTCTCAAAAATAAATAAATGTAAATAACAATAATAATAATGTATGTATATTGTTTTAAGTTACTAAGTTTTTGGTAATTTCTTACAGGTTACGTAAGTTTTTGTGTAGTGGTATACTGTTCTTTGGAACTTCAAAAATTAGGAGAAATGATGTTTATATTACAGAGCTAAATGAAAAATAAATTACTCTAAATGTGACCCATACCAGTATTAAATAACAATCACAGATCTAGCATAATCTGCTACATCTACTATAATACTGTATTCATAACTGAGTGGTAGAATAACGGGCATTTTGGGTTACTTCTCTATATCTTCCCATATTTACCATTTTTCTCTAATAAATATTTTTTTTAATTTTTTTAATCTTTACTTTTGAGAGAGATACAGAACATGAGCAGGGGAGGAGCAGAGAGAGAGGGAGACACAGAATCCGAAGCAGGCTCCAGGCTCTGAGCTGTCAGCATAGAGCCCGACATGGGGCTGGAACTCACAAACCATGACGAGATCATGACCTGAGCCAAAGTCAGACGCTCAACAGACTGAGCCACCGAGGTGCCCCATCTAATAAGTATTTATTTACATTAAATAGTATAGTAAATCATAAACTGCTCTTTAAGATTCTTAAAAAGAGACTAAAGATATTTGTTAAGACTTATTTGTAAACTGATTATCAGTTGGGCCTTTCCATCCTTCCTCATTAAATCATTTAGGTGCCTGCTTGACTAAGTAAGGAAAATCTGACCTTATCTGAGGGGACTGACCACTAACTATATCAGGATGGTGATGTCTTACTTTATCATCAGTGTATGTCTTTGTCTTGCCCAAACTGCCTTTCTAGTGTGATTAGATTAGGATCTGTCATTTTCCCAGGGTGATACAACTCTGCCAAAACACCACCTACTTCCCAAGACATATATTTTAAAATTATTTTTCAGGAATTGAAGCTAGAAACTGTGGCATTTGGATGCTTTTAGAAAAATAAATGAGGTGGCTGAGTGCTGGGAGGTTAACGGACGTGGCCGGGATCCTGGTCAGGAAGAACTACTTCTACTAAGTAGCATACGATGTGGTGACTCCTGGACCAGCACGTGGTGAGGAGAAGGCCATCAGTCAGCGAGAGATGTGCCTGCAGTCTGGGCCAGGCCGGAGCTGCAGACCGGCTGCTTACCTAAGCAAGGCTTGTGGAAGAGCACAAGGGCGGGGGCGTGGTCTCGTTAGCTTTCCTGTCATTTACCCGATTTCAGTGGTCACCTTGACCTTGGGGAGTTCAGAGTGGCCATACTGTGCTAACGGAGAGTCCAGGCCATCTGGTTTTCACCTAAACTGACAGAACATTTCAGCCAAGGCATTTGGACACATTACACTACTAGACATAATCACCAAATACCTTAATCCACCTCTCCCCAGAATGGGGATTTTAAATGAATGACTGAAAGATAATGAAAAACATGAAATACGAAGTGAAATAATTTTAATTGCACTTCTTAAACTTAAGTACAAATTGTTGCAAAACGGACTCTGGTATTTTCTATAGATAGCTTATTTTAATTGTTTAAATATTGTGCTTTTGTGACAAAATAATATTTGTTCATCTTTAAATCCTGTTCCTGGTACCTACACATTAACTGAATTTTGCAACTCTTGGAAATGGAAATGAGTATTTTTCCTACACGTGGCCATGGTGGTGCCATGAATAACAATTTCAAGACTTAAAGTAAATGTAGGCCTGTCTATGTTTTGGTCAGACGTGGTTTGACCATTATTCATGTTTTACGAAAATTAGGCCAATTTTAAAAATTAGGATATTTCAGGGGCGCCTGGGTGGCTCAGTCTTAAGGTTAAGCGTCCGACTTTGGCTCAGGTCATGATCTCACGGTCCGTGAGTTCGAGCCCCGCATCGGGCTCTGTGCTGACAGCTCAGAGCCTGGAGCCTGTTTCAGATTCTGTGTCTCCCTCTCTCTCTGACCCCGTTCATGCTCTGTCTCTCTCTGTCTCAAAAAAAAATAAACGTTAAAAAAAAAAAATTAGGATATTTCATTTCAAATTTAGGTTTCTAGTTTTTTCTTTTTTTTAAGTTTATTTATTTTAAGAGAGAGAGAGAGTGAAAGCAGGGGGAGGGCAAAGGGAAAGGGAGAGAGAGAGAATCCCATGCAGGCTCCACACTGGCAGCACAGAGCCCGATGTGGGGCTTGAACTCACAAACCATGAGATCATGACCTGAGCTGCAATCAAGAGTCAGATACCACCAACTGAGCCACCCAGATACCCTAAGATTACAAGTTTTTTCTTAAATAATTGGGGTTTCTGGCAACACAGAACTCACAAAGTATGACCGTAATCGGAAGAACCTAAAGCAAACGTTCATGTCTTGAAAGACACGTACACGAATTCACAAATTTCCCTCAGAGCCCATCGTTGGCACAACACATGCACATGATTAATGACCTACCCGATCCTCACCGGCTTTCATCTTACAGTCACTTACAGTAGACATCGTAAAATCACGCAGTGAATAAGGACACAACAGTGAAGGTGGTTTGCAAAGGGGACACGTACAGGTTCCAAATGGAACTTGAACTTTCCTAATATTTTTGTAACCGTACCCTTCATCTGTCAGGAAGCATCAGATCCGGATTCGACATTGGTAGAGAGCTGACGGTACCTCCTTCAAACGGGCTTGGAAAAGTTCTGCCCACAAGGAGTTAGACTTTTACTTGTATCTGTACTTTTCCTTTGTTTGATCAAGAGTTGACATTGCCTTCGGGCCCTGACCTTTCGATTCACCAAACAGGCAAGCATAAGGTCAAGTGCAGGAGTTCCTGGAGACTATTTCTGTGAGAAACGGTCTTTCCTGGTGCACAACACCCAAGAAACTGGCAAAAACAGGCACACCAGTATTCGATAGTCAGCAACTGACTGGGATGAAAGCTATACGAATACCTAAATGGGACAATTCCTTGACCACAAAGGAGAGTTCACAAAATCTACGCTGTGCAAAGTGCAGGCATGACAAGACATCTGGAGAAACGGATGACACACTTTAATTATACAGGAAAGGTGTCACTTGACCAAGGCTTCAGGGTTGTGGGCACGTGTCCACAGAGTACAAGCGTTAGCTCTGAAAGCTTCGCTGACAGGAATTGAGTGATGACTTTATTATAGGGAAACACACAATTGGCATGATCAAAACTAACAAAAGATAGTTCCATTTCACAATGTTAGTATTTATACTTATGAAGAAAAACAATGAATCCAGCACCTGTATGTTTAGTTTACAAACTGCTTTCATTGATCTGGTGATTCTTCATGTGATTTTTAAAAACCTTTAAGGCAAAATTAGAAATGGATACCTTTTGTAAATGTATTCTCTTACAAAGACTATCACAAAAATAATTCAAAATATAAAAAAAGAATCAATCCCTTGGTGTGTTTTCGGTGAGGTGCTAATATGACTTTGTATCGTCTGGTCTACACCACAAATCTCTAGAGTCTACGGTAATTTCTAGATTTTTATTCAGTAAAGATGGAAATAAGTACTGTCCAGTGTCCACTTAGTTTATTGTCTTTTTGGATATTAGTCAATTTTAGATCTAGCCAGCAATCATATCCTACCATTGCCTATCAACTGCTGGTTTTTAAAATTCTCTTTAAATATTTGGAACATTTTAGGGATTCTCTCATTAATTAACAAGATTTCTAAAATCCTTGATATGCTTTCATTTTACATGTGCATGATTTTACCTGTTAGAAAATGACATAAAGAAGATATGATATATATATATATGATATATATGATATATATGATGAAGTCTTGCATTTGCAACTACTTGGATACAACTAGAGTGTATTATGCTAACTGAAATTAGTCAGAGAAAGACAAATATCACATGACTTCACTTGTATGTGGAATTTAAGATACACAACAGATGAACATAAGGGAAGGGAACCAAAAATAATATACAAATGGGGAGGAAGCCAAAACATGAGAGACTCTTAAATACAGAGAACAAACTGAGGGGAGGCGGTGGGGGATGGGCTAAATGGATGATGGGCATTAAGGAGGCACTTGTTAGGATGAGCACTGGGTGTTGTATGTAGGGGATGAATCACTAAATTCTATTCTTGAAATCTTTATTACACCATATGCTAACTAACTTAGATGTAAATAAAAGATAATAATAATTTTACAAAGAAAATGACACATTAAAGATGTATATTTCAGGACTTCCAGGGAAGACAGCAGAACAGGAGTATCTGAAATTCACCTCAACCCATGAATACGATGAGGGAACACCTACATCAGTGCAAATAACCCAGAAAATGACCCAAACATTGGCAGAAGAGACTCTCCACAGCTAAGAAAAGAGGCCACATCCAAGAGGGTAGGAAGGGCAGGGATGTGGCTGGAGACCAAAATGACCTGTCTGGGGAGGAGGGACACCACAGGCACAGTGAAGGGAGAGGAGCAGACCCTAACCAGGCACTCCAGGCACAGGGGACCTGCACTGGGCAGAAGAACCACAACATTTGGCTTTGAAAACCGGAGGAGCTTAACTTCCTGAATTCTTACAATCAGAGGGGCTTAACAGCTGCAACTGTGAATATCAGCCGCTCAGCTCTGCGAGAGCCCAGAGGGCAAAAGGAAACGTAGTCCTGCCCTCAAATGAGCCTCTATAATGAACAGCTCTGCTGAGATACAGCTCAGAAGCAGCAGTCTGAAAACACCTGGGGTGTGTGGCGGAGAGATTTATTTACTCATCTCAGAGCACACACTGGGGGGGCGAGAGGACTCTTTGGGAGAGTTCTCCAGGAACAGAGGAGCTAGCAGGTGCCATCTCCCTTTCCCAGTCCAGACACAAAGACACCTGCGGGAACCAATGCAATGCCCACACTCCCTACCTAACTTGCTCACAGCACCCCCACCCCCTCCGACAGGTCCCCTCCCACAGCCCAGCACACACCTTACTAACACTCAGAGCTGTCCCGTGGACCCAACAGCTCCAGCGAGCCCTCTACAGGAGCCCATGCACAGAGGCTCCACGAGCATGGCAGCGTGCCAGCAGCTCCGACAGGGGCTCCACTCCAGGGTGACTCCTGCCCCGGGAAAGAAAGGAAGGTAACCACATACACCAATCCAATTGCAGCCCCGGCAGTGGGTGGGCACAAGCGTCTGGTCTGACTGCAGGCCCTGCCCATCGATGAAAGCTCAGGGGACAACACAGGGAAGCACCTGCAGCTCCAGGCCACCGCATCTCTGGCACAGGCCCGGTCTGACCCACCTGCCCGAGGCAGCCCCAGACAAGTCCACAAAGACCACAGGGAACAAACCCTGCCCACAGCAGACCAGGAGCCACCTCAGATGACGGTCCTGAAGGCACAAGGGGCTCAACCACAACAGGGCACACGACGCACACAGGAGACACCCCCGCAGCACCAGGTTCCGGGGAACAGGGGACGCGGCACTGCCGGGCACGGCAGGGCCGCTTCATTAGGCCGCGACTTTCGAGAGCAGGAGACACGGCTGACCCTCCTCACACAGAAACACACCCAGAGACTCCGGCAAAATGAGGAGACAGAGGCATACATCCCAAATCAAGGAACAGGACAAGTCACAGCAGGAGACCTAAGCAAAATGGAGACAAGTAATATACCTGACAGAGAATATAAAGGTACTTACTGGACCGGAAAACAGAGTGGAGGACCTCAGTGAAACCCTCAACCAAGAGATAGATACCATTAATAAATAATAATCAGCAATGAAGAACTCAATAAATGAAATTAAAAATACACTAAATAGAATAAATAATACACTTGAGAAAGAGGAAGAGCAGATTAGCGATCTGGAGGACAGAGTAATGGAAAACAATCATGCTGAAAAAGAGAAAGAATACAATAAAAATGAAAACACACTTAGGGAATTTAACGACATCATCAAGCATAATAATATTCATATCACAGGGACCTCAGGATGTGAAAGAGAGATAAAAGCAGACATAAAAATTATCTGAAGAAATAATAACTGAAAACCTCCCAACTCAGGGGAAGGAAACAGAAATTCAGATCCAGGAGACATAAAGAACCCCCCAAAAATCAACCCAAGGAGGTACACACCACAACACGTAGTAATTAAACCAGCAAAAAAGAAGTGAGAGTTGTAAGCCCAGCAACATAAAAGAAAACAGTTACGTATAAAGGAAACCCCATAAGGTTATCAGCTGATTTTTCACCAGAAACTTTACAGGACAGAGGGGAGTGACGTGATATACTCAAAGGTCTGAGAGGAAAAAAAAAATGCTACCAAAAATACTCTGTCCAGGAAAGCTACCATTCATAAAATAATGAGATATTAAGGGTTTCTCTGACAAACAAAAGTTAAAGGAATTCGTGACCACTAAACCAGCCCTATACAAAATGCTATAGGGGACTCATTGAGTGCAAAAAAAGACCATAAGTAGGAATAAAAAAAAACAGGAGGAAGCACAAAAGCAGTAAAATTAAGTATATCTCTATAGATCAGTCAAGGGATTCACAAAATAAAAGGATGTAAATATGATACCATATCCCCAAAACATGGATGGGACAGAAGTAAAAATTTAATGCTTCTAGAATAGATTCAAAGTGACCATCAATTTTAATAGAGTAAGATGTTACATACAAACAACAATAACCACAAATCAGAAACTTGTAATATATGCAAAAATAAAGAGAAAGGAATCTAAGTATATGACTAAAGAAAGCCAGAAAACCCTGAGACAAAAGAGCAAAAGAAGAAAGGAACAGAGAACTACACAAACAACCACAAAACAAGTAACAAAATGGCAGTAAGTACATACCTATCAATAATTACTTTGAATGTAAATGGACTAAATACTCCAATCAAAATACATAGTGTGGCAGAATGGATTAAAAAGCAAGACCCACTCATATGCCGCCTACAATAGACTCACTTCAGACCTAAAGATATCTGCACATTGTAAGTGAACGAATGGATGGAAAAGCATTGATCATACAAATGGAAGTGAAAAGCTGGGGTAGCAATACTTAAATTGGACCAAATAGATCTTACAACAAACACTATAACAAGAGACAAAGAAACACATGATATAATCATGAAAGGAACAATCGAACAAGAAGATATAATGATTTTAAATATTTACACACCCAACACGGGAGTACCCAAAACATAAAGCAGCTAATAACAAACACAAAGGAAGTAATAAACAGGAATACAATACTAGTAAGGAACTTTAACACCTCACTTACTCCAAAGAGAAAATAAACAAGGAAACAGCGGCTTTGAATAGCATATTGGACAAGATGGATGTAACAGATATATTCAAAACATTTCATCCTAAAACAGCAGAATATATATTCTTTTCAAATGCACATGAAACAGTCTCCAGAATAGATCACATATGTGGTCTCCAAACAAGTCTCAACAAATGCAAAAAGACTGAAGTCATACCATGCATCTTTTATAACACGATGAAACTAGGAATCAACCATAAGAAAAAGTCTAGAAAGAATACAATTACATGGAGGTTAAAGTTAATGCTACTAAACAATTCATGGGTCAATCAAGAAGTAAAAGAGAAAATTAAAAAATACACGGAAACAAAAGAAAATGAAAACACATGGTCTAAAATCCTTGGGATGCACAAAAGAGACTCAAAGAGGGAAGTGTATAGCAATACAGGCCCAGCACAAGAAGCAAGAAAAATCTCAAATAAACAACTTAGACTTACACCTAAAGGAGCTAGGAAAAGAAGCACAAGCAAAACCAAAGCCAGCAGAAATAAGGAAATAATAAAGATTAGAGCAGAAATAAACAAAATAGAAACTAAAAATATAACAGAGCAGGGCAATGAAACCAGAAGCTGGTTCTCTGAAAAGTTCAACAAACTTGATAAAGCTTTAGCCAGACTCATCGAAAATAAAGAGAGAAATAAAGGGGATTCAAATAAAATCAGAGATGAAATAAGGGAAGTAACACCCAACACTACAGAAATATGAAGGATTATATGCCAGCAAACTGGAAAGCCTAGAAGAAATGGGATAAATTCCTAGAAACAAGTAAGTTTTCAAACCTGAAGCAGAAGAAATAGAACATTGGAACAGACCAATTATCAACAATGAAACTGAATCAGTAATTTAAAAAAAAAAAACAAAAAAACAAAAAAACACCTCCCCAAAACAAAAGTCTAGGACCATAAGGTTTCCCAGGTCAATTTTATCAAACATTTAAAGAAGAGTTAAAACTATTCTTCTCCAACTATTCCACAGGAAAGAAAGAAAGAAAGAAAGAAAGAAAGAAAGAAAGAAAGAAAGAAAGAAAGAAAGAAAGAAAGAAAGAAAAGGAAAGAAAAGGAATGAAAGTTTCTAAATTCATTCTATGAGGCCATAATCACACTGATTCCAAACAAAATAAAGACACTTCAAAAAAGAGAACTACAGGCCAATATCTCTGATGAAAAAATATGCAAAAATCCTCAACAAAATATTAGGAAACCAAATCCAACAATACATTTAAAAAATTATTCACCAGAACCAAGTAGGATTTATTCCTGTAGGGCAAGAGTGGTTCAATATTTGCAAATCAATCAATGGGATACATCACATCAACAAGAGAAAGGATAAGAACCATATTACCATTTCAACAGATGCAGAAAAAGCACCTGACAAAGTACAACAACCATTCATGATAAAACCCTCATCAAAGTAGGTTTAAAGGGAACATACTCCCACATATGAAAGGCCATATTAAAAAAAAAATCACTAATATCATTCTAAATGGTGAAAAAGAGAAAATTTCCCCTAAGATGAGGAACAAGACAGGGATGTCCACTCTCACTGCTTTTATTCAACATAGTACTGCAAGTCCTAGCCACAGTAATCAGACATGAAAGAAAGAAAGAAAGAAAGAAAGAAAGAAAGAAAGAAAGAAAGAAAGAAAGGAAGAAAGGAAGTAGGGAGGGAGGAAAGGTATCCAAATTGGTAAGGAAGAAGTGAAACTTTCACTATTTGCAGATGACATACTAGAAATGATAAATGAATTCAGTAAAGTCAGAGGATATAAAACCAATATACAAAAATCCACTGTGGGACGCCTGGATGGTTCAGCTGGCTGAGCGTCTGACTTCAGCTCAGGTCATGATCCCACAGCTCATGAGTTCAAGCTCCATGTCTGGCTCTGTGCTGACAACTCAGAACCTGGAGCCTGCTTCAGATTCTGTGTCTCCCTCTCTGCCCCTAACCCACTCACATTCTGTCTCTGTCTCTCTCGAAAATAAATAAACATTAAAGAAAATTTTTTTAAAAAGAAAAAGAAATCCACTGCATTTCTATACACCAATAATGAAACTGCAAAAAGAGAAATTAAGAAAACAATCCCATTTACAATTTCACCCAAAATAATAACATACTTCTGAATAAATATAACCAAGAAGGTGAAAGATTTATACTCTGAAAACTATAAACAATGAAGAAAGATACTGAATAAGACACAAACAAATGGAAATATATTCCACACTCATGGATTGGAAGAACAAATATTGTTAAAATAGCCATACTACCCAAAGCAATCTATACATTCAAAGCAATTATTATCAAAATACCAACAACATTTTTCACAGAACTAGAACAAACAAGTCTAAAATTTGTATGGAACCACAAAGACCCCATATAGCCAAACAATATTGAAAAAAAATCCCAGATAACAAGATACATAGATCAATAGAAAGAACAGAGAGCCCAGGTATAAACCCTCAATTATGTGAAAATTGACAAAGCAGGTAAGACTATCCAATGGGAAAAAGATAGTCTCTTCAACAATTGGTGGGAAAATTGGACAGTAACATTCAAAAGAATGAAAATGGATCACTTTCTCACACCATACACCAAAATAATCTCAAAATGGATTAAGAACCTGAATGTAAGACCTGAATTCATAAAAATCCCAGAAGAGAGCACAGGCAATAATTTCTTTGACATTGGCCATAGCAACATTTTTCTAGATAGGTCTATTGAGGCAAGGGAAACAAAAGCAAAAAACAAAACAAAACAAACTACTGGGACCTCATCAAAATAAAAAGCTTATGCACAGCAAAGGAAACAATCAACAAAACAAAAAGACAACCTATGGAATGGGAGAAGACACTTGCAGCACACAACTTATCTAATAAAGGGTCAGTATCCAAAATATATAAAGAAACTGATACAACTCAACACTCAAAAAACAAACAATCCAATTAAAGAATGGGCAGAAGATATGAACAGACATTTCTCCGAAGAAGACATCAAGATGGCCAACAGACACATGAAAAGATGCTCAACATCACTCATTATCAGAGAAACACAAATCAAAGCCACAAGATATCACTTCACACCTGCCAGAATGGCTACAATCATTAACACAAGAAACAAAAAGTGTTGGTGAGAATGTGGAGAAAAATGAACCATTGTATTCTGTTGGTGGGAACGCAAACTGATGTAGCCACTGTGGAAAACAGCGTGGAGGTTCCTCAAAAAATTAAAAATGGAATTACCATATGATCCAGTCATTCCGCTACTAGGTATTTGCCCAAATAATTCAAAAACAGTTTCGAATCAAAAACACATTTGAAAAGACATATGTACCCCTATGTTTACTGTAGCATTGTTTACAATAGCCAAATTATGGAACCAACCCATGTATTTATCCACAGAAGAATAAATAAAGATGTGATCATGAGATACAGACCCCAGAATGTAATCATCCAGCTAAGCTACTCTTGGATTCTTACCCAACAGAATAACACATGCTTATTTTTCAAATTATTTCTTTTATACGTTAATGTTCCTTTCTTTCTTCTTATCAAGACTCTGGGATATCTCAAAATTAAAATGTACTGATGCTATGATAATAGTGAAATATATTGCCACTGTCAATATATATAAAATAGCCTGTGTTTTGAAAGATTAAAACATGAGATAGGTATTAAGTGACAAAATATGTAAGATATATATTGAGTGATACTATTATATAGAGAGCATCCCCAGTGGATTTTTAGAACAGAAAAGCCAATAAAATTCATAATAGTTGTAGAAATCCTTATCACGAAGTCAGGAGTAAGTCACTTAAAAAATACTGCACCTTGTGACTTCGTTATGAAATAACAGAAGCTTCTGGTGAACAGAGGAGGGACATCATATAAATCAGACTGGCAACTGGAAATTGGCTTGGGGAGTATTCCCAAAGATGTGACTACCAGTTATTCAAGGAGGCTGTGCATGCATAGGGGCAGGGGTATGTGAGAAATCCGTACTTTCTTTTTTTTTTTAAATGTCCAGTTATTTTTGAGAGAGAAACAGAGTATGAGCAGGGGAGGGGCAGAGAGAGACACAGAGACACGGAATCTGAAGCAGGCTCCAGGCTCTGAGCTGTCATTACAGAGCCCGACATGGGACTCGAACCCACCAACTGTGAGATCATGACCTGAGCCTAAGTAGGACATTCGACCGACTGAGAGACCCAGGCACCCCGAGAAATCTGTACTTTCATCCCAACTTTGCTGTAAACCTAAACTTCTCTAGAAAATAATGTCTATTTTATGGAGACACACACACACCCACATACACACACATACACACGTTCATATACAAAACATATACATATATAAAACATATACATATATAGTATAACATATTTTGTATATTATATAACAGTATGTATTACATAGAGACATTCATTAGCTATACATATATACACACACATGCACAAACACCAACATTCATGGTCAATGTGTATATTATATAATATTGTATAGATATACTTATCTCTCTTACATACCTAGTACGTATATATATAGCCCATATATATCTAACATAAATTTAATCCAGTTGAAGAATACAGTTGTATATGAAAATTAAAATGAAATTATAAATAGAAGAAAAACAAAACTGATGGGAAAAGTTGAAAAACTTCATGTAACTGTTTATTATATCCACATGAGCGTGCAGAGAAACTAAAGGCCCATATATGTCTGCAGAGAAAACATAGTTTAAAATATACTCTGACTTACACGTATGTTGTATCTCCACAGTCTGTCTCTTTCCTGGGAGTTGCCTGCTATTGCAAGGACAGAGGTGACACATCGTAACCTCTTCAGAAACACTTCCCCAATTTATCAAATGACAAATGTCAACAGCAAGCGGTCTGTGCTATCTCTGAGGCACCACTATATTTAAGGTGAATCGTGTGACTAATTCAAGGAGACCCTGCAATATACCCACCATCGTATCACAAAGGGACACGTAACAAGAGAGAACAACTTTGCTGACCTCTGAAACACTCTCCATGTCTCAACACCACTATAGAAGACTGAATGATTTGATTCTACAGCTATTGAACATTGCACACTAATAGGGAAAATGTGAAGTTTACAACTCCATTATAGACAGAAGCATTAAATTTCGCTCATCAATGATAAAAATTACTTAAACTTTTAATGTTTCCCTTTTGGCAACATATCGAAAGTGGCACCAAACTGGACACAAAGTTTATCAGAAAAATTTAATATTCCACTTGCCCAATAATAAGAGATAAATGATATGTTCATCAATTCAAATTTTACTTTTGTTTTTGGAAATGCTCTTGTGGGTCCAAGTAGTTTAAAAATACACACACACACACACACACACACCCGGAGTTCCAAAGTATTAATTTCAATAAAGATTATGGATTTCAAGTGCAGCAGATACTCGTACTTGCTGAGCAGCAATTCTCTGCTTTCTAGTACAATCTCCCTCAAGAAACCAAACTACAATCACTGAGTGTTTGGATAGTGAATATGAATGTAGAATCAGGAGAGTTGATCTATCAGTCAAAATGAATTATTTCAAAAACCATGGTACTCTACGCATCCATTCCATCTAAGGAGACCAGAAAGACCCCAAAGATACTCCTTTTCATAAGCCCTGGGACTCTCTTCCACAGAGAGAATGAAGCATAAAGACCCACGCTCCCCCATGAAGATTTTGCATCCCTTACACTTCTATGTCAACACCCACGCTCCCCCATGAAGATTTTACATCCCCTACACTTTTATGTCAACACTAACCCTCTGCTTGCATTTCTTTTTCTCCAAATATCTGCACGATTCTGACATATGAGTGAAAGTTATTTTCACAGCTCACTCCTGCTCGTTATCAAAGACACCAAGCTTGTTTGACATGTAGAGGTGTTAGGCAATCACTAAATTTCACTGGAGACAGTCACAGAAGATTCCACAACCAAGGATAAACTGAGTAGGTCACTTAGTTACCATTATCCTTCCTGTCTGGTAGGTCCAAAAAAAGAACACCAATGTATACACGGATGAATATAAATATCAGTCATTTTCTTTTTGTTTCATTTTTCTTTGAATTTCCCTATAGTTCCTAAAGCCTCTGTGATGAGGAATCCTGTTGTATGGTACATTTTACTTATCTTTATGAGTTATTTAACAATGTAATTCAAAAATACTATTTTAAATCGAGAAATAAAACTTTTGGGAAAAATGCATTTCAAACAATTGAACATTTACAAAAATCTAATTAAAAGATTTAAATGCCATTTGGAAAAGATCAAAGGTACATTTTACTTAATATATGCTTTAAGATACATGATGAATACTTCATACTGAAAGTTACGGCAAGGAGGTATAGTGCATATATGAATAATATTCTATTGCCTAAGGACCTCCATAACATGCTACAAAAAAAGTATATATTACGTGCTTTGATCTGTTTAAAAAGTAATAGACTACTTTTGACATTGAACTTTTAAAGTTTCATATTAAGTGCTATAAACATTAAAGGGAATAAATATTATCTGTGCACATTTCTATTTTGGAACTAACTTTTTATATGTAATGATGAGAGGAATCTGAAAACCAACAGACTTGCATCTCATTCAAAACTCCGATCATATTAATGTTAGAGCAGTAAATATATCCGATATTAGCGGTAATTTTGAAATAAAGAGACTGATTTTTTATTGTATTGATGTTAACATTTTATTCTAATTTCATATTGATGATACCTTATTTTGGATGCTGGGCATTAAGACTTGTTTTTCAATTGAAGAAAAGAATGTTAATAAGAGATTCACACCAACACTAAAATAAGAACTTGGAAAAGTGACCTACTATGATACACATTAAACATTATACAGGCTGTGATGTCACATGTTATTTTTCAAAGCTGAATATAATGGACTTTTAAAAGAAGTTCTGCTCTCAAATGAGATATTCAGATGTATCTCCATTCCATTTATGCACATTATAAGGGAAAAGACACAAAGGAAGAAAATTAATACCATCGGGATTTAAAGGGAAAATAAATCAATTGTCTTACAAGTGAAATTTCCGAGTGACCTTTCTTGGATTACTTCCAAGTCCAATAAGATCCATGGAAAGACACGTATCCAGTCATTTGGACAGTGAAAAATTAAACATTATTAACATTTTTGCATTTGGTTAATATGTCCTTTTAAAAGATAAAACAGCCCAGTACCCTGGGGTAAGGCTGGTTAAAGCCTTCCCATCAAAGAGATGCTCAGAAATCTTAGAATCTAACATGCTCCACATTACCATCAGGAAGAATGAGAAGCTCACATCTAAGACATACTGTCGATCTGTTTCTGCTTGTGTCTATGCGAGCTGTGACACTGGAAACTTCTAGCTGCAAATGTGCCCAGGAATTTGCAAGGGTTGTTTTCTTCTCACTTTTGGTTTGTTTTGTATTGTTTTATTCCTCCTCCCTTCACCCAGAATGAGGTCTTGTTTTTGGAGCATCTGTGGAGACCAGTCACTAAGTGTGTCAGGTGATCGATCCCATAATCCATCTGGGCTGCTGTCACCGCAGACTGGGTGACCCCACAAGGGACCCCATTCCTCACAGCTCTGGAGGCTGGGACTCCCAGATCCAGGCTGCAGCAGATCTGGATTCTGGAAAGGGCGCTGAGTCATCACGTGTGGGAGTGGGAGGGGCTCTCTGTTCTAAGGCACTGGTCCCACTCCTGCTCCCGGGGCTCCACTCCCTTCCCCATCATACTGGGGGTTAGGAGTTCCACATATGGACTCTAGGGGGACACAGTCCATGGCAGCAACTCCCGTGCTTGTCAAAACTTTCTTAACTGAAATATCACAACTGAAATTACCACAGTCACCATAAAACCAATTCTTGCTCTGCCCTTTCAGCCATCTTTGTCTCTTTCCTCTTATGTCTACTTTTATCCTTTTACTACTGATGTTTCCAGGCCATGTGGCGCTAAGGCCTGCACTCATTCCCCATGTTCAGAATGCACTATGTTTGCCCAACAATCAAATTTACCCTTTGTTCTGACTCAAGTTCTCTTAGCCTTTGGCCTAGGTGTTCAATGCTCAGACATGTGCTTTCCCTGAGGTGTCCTCTGAACGCTTTCCAGGTACCTGAGCTCCCTCTATTTACAGGAAAGCACGATAGCTTCTTCAAGGTTTCTAAAGATGTAAGAATGAAAACAAACAAAGTGCTTGAACTGTCTAAGGCTGTTTCTTCATTATGTACTACTCAATATTCATGATATAAGCTCCCCCAAACTATTACAATTCCATGCACTCTTTCAGAGGGGAGATTCCAGGCTAGGAATTCAATAGAAATTTGTGTCTGTGTGTGCATGGTGTGCAGGTGTGACTGTGTGTGCATGTGTGTGCATGCATGTGAGAATTCTGTACATGTCTGTACAGACATGGGTGCATGCACACGTACGTGTGTACATGTGTGTGTGCATGCATGCATATATGTGTGTGTGTGCACGGCTGTGTGTGCATGTGTGTACGTGAGAATGTGTGTACGTTTGCAGGCATTGTGTATGCACATGCGTGGCGTGCACATATGTGTGTAAGATGTATGCACACGTGTGTATGAGTGTGACGTGCACACATGCATATGTGTATGCACATGTGTTAGTCCAGATGCATGTGTGTACATGTATGTGTACATTATGAGTGTACACACGTGTGTTTTGCATGCACGTGTGTGTGCAGATGTGTTTGGCGTGCATGCATGCATACGTGTGTGTGCACATGTGGGAGTGTGTTCACATGTGAGGGGTGGTACGTGCGTGTCTGTGCACGCAATCCTAATCTCTACAAGCTTAACGAAGCCTTTTATACTTCCGTCAGCAGTGGTGAGAACTCCGTGTGAATTCAGAAAGCACGGAGCTCAGGCTATTGTACATTTGTTGAAGTCCTCAGGACAGACTATCGGCTCTTTTGCATATTCGTTTTGAAACACAAATAACAGAAAACTCAAAAGACATTAAAGAGCTGAGAAACACGTAATAACAACGTTGTGTTTCTCATAAATACTCACGAACACCTGTGTAATTCTGTGAGGTGCATGTGCTGGCATGGTGTTTCCTTTCACTACATCTGCATCAGAATGTGTCAGAACTTCTACTACAGTTCTCAGCAAACATCAAATGGTGCTTTAGGAATGTCAGCTCTTCAGGTGTTCCAGCCCATGAGTCAGATCAGGAGGGCTGCAGGAGACAAGTGCAGCAACATCACTTGGGACAAAGACTTCAACTCTGAGTCGGGGAACACCGGCCCTACCCGCCTGTCCAGATCCTTCGTTGGAAGATGAACGGATAAGAGAGCCCTGGCCAGGTCTGGATGGCCCAGCAGTTCCGGATCCTTCGTTGCAAGATGAATGGAAAAGAGAGCCCTGGCCAGGTCTGGATGGCCCAGCAGTTCCAGAGCAGTGGCACAGCCCAGGGGAAGCCGTGAGAGCGGCAGTAGGGCTAAGTATGGATCGAGTGAGATCAGGGCAAGTGAAGAGAGCAATGAACATTTCCTGAGCCAGTTGCCACGTAACAGAGTGTCCTTCTTACTAACAGGACGGACGCATCTGAGATGCAGAGGCGATCCCGAGGAAGTGACACAGCTGGTGTCTGCTTTACCGCCAAGTGGTCAGCTGGCTCCTCACTCCTGGTCCACATGGTGTCTGGGGCCCTGCTTAGATGTAGGGGACACGGCAGGACAGTGAGCAAACTGAATCAGAGGGCTCAAGCGGGACCAGCGTATCACTGAGTTGAAGAGCAAAGTATTCTGGAATGCCTGGGTGGCACGGTTGGTTGAGCGGCCGATCTTGGCTCAGGTCATGATCTCGCGGTTTGTGGGTTCGAGCCCTGTGATGGACTCTGCTGACAGCTCAGAGCCTGGAGCCTGCTTCAGATTCTGTGTCTCTCCCTCTCTCTGCCCCTCCCCTGCTAGCATTCTGTCTCTCTGTCTCTCAAAAATAAATAAACATTTAAAAAATTTTTAATAAAATAAAAATGAGCAAAGCATTTATGCTCCTGAACCTCAAGATCTTTTACATATTTTCTTGTATTTGACCTAATTTTATTTCTTTTTTCAACAAAAAAGTGCTTATTAACACTTTAACATATTCCTACTTTTAAAATATAGGCTATAATAAGAATATAAATTTAAAAATCACCATCATCTCAAACCACAGGTACCAGTTAATTACTTATAGAGAACTTTCCAAAACTATATGCATTTTTGTCTATGTATAAATGACTACAAATGTTTACAAAAATAACACCTTTACAAGGTACGATCACTAGTCAAGCTTGGTCATCTTCCCACATCAACAACATAGATTTGCAGCATCCTCTTAAGTACTCCCTATTATTCTTAGAAACGTTGACTATTCTTCTGTTTCCAGTCAGCAAGTTTTGTGGATGGTGATTAAATACAAATGTTACCGCAAATACGCTGTAAAACACACTTAGGCTTACTGATTCGTCTGATTTCTAAACATGCATTCTTCGTGACTCAACTAGCTTTCTGGACCAAAGTGGAAAGCACGCCTGTCGTCCCCCTCGCTTGCTCACACACGTCGTTCTACAGGTTTACAACTACTACTGCCAAAGAAGTAAACCGGGGAAGATGCAGCGCTATTTTACATGGTCCCTTGCGATTCACGAATGATTCGGAAACCGCTCTGCCCACCGCCTATCAGGCTGCTGTGTCTTCCTCAGTAACGCAGATAAAGTCCATCTACAGAAAAGACAGTAACTCTCTGCATGTCATCTGTGTTGATCAAGTTTGCCATGTGTTTAAAATGTTGAAATGGTTTTGTTTCACTTAAGGTTACAAGATTTCTGAAGTTAGGGCACCCGGCTGGCTCAGTGATCTCCTGGTCACGAGTTGAAACCTGTGTCGGATGTGGCACCTACGTAAAAATAATAAAATTTTAAAACAAGAAAAAAGAAATACACTACAGTATTTAAAAAATTTTCAAAGATTCCTGAAGTCAAATTTCTTATCCTTTTCTCCGCAGCTTCTGGCCGTGATGCCTGTGCCACGTTGGAAGGGTGGCCTGCGGGCTCCGGGGTGGGGGGCGGGGGGAGCCCCGTCTCTCTAAGGGGGAGCGACCTGCAGGCTCCGGGTGGGGCAGGGGAGCCCTGTGTGTGTGAGGGGAGGGAGCGAACACAGGGGAGGGGTGCCCAGACAGCTCCGGGCACCACACAGAAACCATCATGGCCTGAGCTGGGGCCGCTGGAGTCATGGCAGGGAAAAGAACTCCCCTTTTCTTTAAAGAGGGCCGACCTGACAGTGATCACCTGCAGCCTGTGGTCACGGTATGGTCTCGGAGAGGTCCTTCATTTTCTTTCCTACAAGTTCTTCCCTTAGACAGACAGACACACACACACACACACACACACACACTACAGGTATATTATATATTTCCAGGCATATCAACATGTGTGATCCTAAAAGAACCGTGTGACACTGCTGAAGGCAAGGTTAGTAAGCACGTGTAACAAACGCAAAGAAAGCATGAAGAATATTTTACGGGGTCGGGCGCCTGGGTGGCTTAGTTGGTAGAGCATCTGACTCTTGATGTCGGCTCAGGTCATGATCCCAGGATTGTGACATCGAGCCCCACGCTGGGCTCTGTGCTGACAGAGAACCTGCTTGAGATTCTCTCTCTCCCTCTCTCTCACTCTGCCCCTCCCCTGCACATGCACACTGTCTCTCAAAATAAAAAAGTAAACATTAAAAAAAAGAAGAAGAATACTTTACACAGGGTCACAGGCCAAGTTACACACTAAGCCAAAACTACACTGCAGGCTTCTGTTGCTGAACTCTTTTCTAGGACATCATACAATTTCTGTTTGGTCTATTGCTTCTTTAGGAACATGGCTCGCATAGGATATGCTATGTTCTCTCTAAAGCACTGATTTGACCATGGTGCAAAACCATATTAAAGTGTTTAACTGCATTAAGTAAATAACAACGTGTTTAATCTTCAAATCTACTGTCATATCCGTCAGTAACTCTTAAAATAATTTTTAATAACTATCTTTGTGACATTAATATTAGAAACGTACTTTTCTCCAAAGCATATGTTTTATGTCACCCATCTGGCCTCTCTCTGAAAAGCAAGACAGAGCTGGGACTGGGTAACAAAAATGAACACACACACAAACAAAAACAGGTACTGTGTTCCCCGTGTGTGTGTTTCCCATGTGCGTGGGATCTCTGCAGACGTCACCTCTGCGCCCGAGAGCTTCTTGTAGCTGTGTCCAAACACTCAAATAAAAACACGGATGGACGCGATGTACTTGGAAACCACAGAAGGCAGAGAGTAACCAGTATTTCATGTCTTCTACTTATGTTAGGGCTGAAGTGTGCTCAGAGAATCTAAGTGACTCATCGAAAATCTAACTCAGGCCTTGCACTTACTGTTAAATACAGGCATTAGACAAATATTCACTGTTTTCTTTCTATATACCAGGCAGTAGTCTAGTCCCCAGGGATGGAGCAGTGGAAAGAGAAAGAGTGGTGGCTTTAATCACTTTGCCAAGGTCACGAGCCCATCTCTCAGGGAAGAAGACGGTCCAGCAGACTTCATGGAGAACCATACATAGGCAAAATTATATTTAATATAAATGTAAAATTATACTTACATGTAGGTAAAATCAGTTACATATATATTTATGAGAAACTGAAGAAATTTCCTTCCCAACCCCCATGGAACATGTCTCAAAATCTAAGCTCCTTCAGCAATTTTTTTCCCTGCCTGAGGCTTGAGTACTTAATTTTATTTTGTCATGTTTGTTCTTAAAGTCATGTAAAATTGTATTTACAAGGACTGTCAGATCTTAATTCAAACTAATAACTTAAAGGAATCTTAGTTGGTATTGATGTTCACTGAAGACAGCAGATATCAGGGGCACCTGGGTGGCTCAGTTGGTTAAGTGTCCGACTTTGGCTCAGGTCACGATCTTACGGGCCCCACGTCGGGCTCTGTGCTGACAGCTCAGAGCCTGAAGCCTGCTACGGGTCCTGTGTCTCCCTCTCTTCTGCCCCTCCCCTGCTCACACTCTGTCTCTCTCAAAAATAAACACTAAAAAAATAATTAAAAAAAAAAAAAAAAAAAAGCAGACATAGACCATGAAGAGGATGGAGTGTTACATGGGCACTCCAGAAGGGACAACAAAATGCTACATTAGACACCAGAGTCTGTCAAGCCCACTCCAGCTCCATTACTAAGTAAGCGACTACATACTCCATGTGGTCTTACTTCCCAAGGCCCAGACTCGTGCTGAGCGTATTTTATAAAAATCAGTACCGTGGTGTTAGAGATTTTATATAAAACATTAGATGATTAAAAAATAACTAGATCCCTTTGACTCAAAAAGAAACTTGAAATAAAACACTTGAAGATTCCAAATTCTATTTACAAACAACAAATTTCCCATTGAGGCATAGATTTTTCAGGAGAGTTGAAAGAAAACAATTTACTCAGAGGTAGTAATTATATATGTGTTATACCTTGTATCACCTACCTATACTCCGAGCTATTATTGTTAATGTAAATAATTGCTATTGACTATATCTGCAAGCTCATTAACATTCTATCAAAAATAGAATCAAGGGATATGAACAGATTACATTTCTGTATAATGGCAATACACTATTTCCTAGAAATTATGACCATATTGTCACTGTTTGAAATGCTTTAAAACAAACACATCAAAAGTGTGTAGTTTATATCACAATAGACAACTATGAACAAGTGTGTTCATATAACACAAAGACAATTGCTTCCTTATGACTTCAACACTAATGTGCAGTTAATTGCTGTCCGTAAATTATTCATTATGAAATACACAGACATTAATCCAAAGTTACTAACAGTTTTAACCCACTGAAAAGAAGCACTAGAAATTAAGTCCAGAGCTACACTTTCAACTACCACGATTTATTTTCTAGTAGTGGAGGAGAACTATGAAAAGAACATTTAAAAAACAGTCCGTTTTGGTGCTTAGTTCTTAGAAAACTACAAACCATCATGTTAACTAAATTACATTGTAATATGTAATTGTTTAGGGAAGACAATGTCGAGAAATGTAAACTTTTCTGGTTTCACACACTGAATCATCCAATTAACCAACTTCTGATTCCTAAAACCTTTTGTTCCAGGTGGACACACGAATTGTTTCAATTGATGTCATTTATATGACATATTACACTATAATATTAATATGACAGCATCTCTTCTAGTTGAAGGGAGTCAAACTCTTCTCAGAATGAATTGACCTGTTTTATGACACTGCTTTTTTCTTTAAAACATGTTTTTTTAGGGGTGCCTGCGTGGGTCAGTCAGTTGAACATCTGACTCTTGATTTTAGCTCAGGTAATGATCTCAGAGTCATGGGATCAAGCCCCACGTCAAGTTCGGCACTGAGCACGGAGCCTGCTTGGGATTTCTCCCTCTCTCGCTGCCCTCCGCCCCCCCCCCCAAAAGAAGTAAAATGAACATTCAAAACATGTATGTTTTAATAGAAATGAGTATTTTCTAATAATATACAAAGCTGCTTAATTTATCCATTATTTACTTTTCTATGCCAGACAGGTCTGTGTGGATGGAAAAACCTGTAGGTGCTGATAATTTAACAGATATTTTCACTATTTTCAAAATCAATTCACGGTGTTTACTAACTTTGAATTATGGGAATTTTCCCCACTATCTGCGATTTTACTACCTCAACAACTGAAACGCCAGCTTACTTGGCAGGAGAGCAGGAAAAGAACCGGAGAACCAGAAAATCCCGATGAGGATGCAGAGAGGCACTCACTGAACAGACCCTTGGAACGGCTTTAAGGACCACAGCGCTCCAGCTTGCGCACACTGCCCTAAACAACACGCAGACTGGGAACACCTCGATGGCAGGGGAACAGGGTGGCACAGCCAGGGACAGACCTGAATGATACCCCAAAGGCCTTCAACACTAAAGTGACCCTGGACGCACAACCCACAGGGAGCTAATCAGAATCCAGGGTACATGCGACCAGGTGGAGTGCCTTCTAAATAAAAATGAAGGGAAATGATATACCAATGTTCTACCGCAGGGTTTGTACAAGATCTGCAGCATCCCAACAAAAGACTTAATTAACATGTCCAGGCTACAACCTGAAATTACTCTGCACATGTATGATCTGCAGAGGCCAAGGTCAAGACAACAAAGATGATGAAATTTATTATTTAATTACAAGGTTTTTTTACCTTCAGAAAAGGTTATTGAATTTAACTCACAGCATCTATCGAAATAATCAAATCATGTTTCTTCTTTAATTGATAATTGTAACATCTTATTTTGAGTATAATTAAAATAATGTGCTCTGCACTTTATTAATTAACTGGAAACACATCAGGGTAATGGCCGACTCCTCAAATGGCTAGTTCCAAGGGTGATGTGAAGGGAGAGCACTTCACAAGGGAGCACAGACATGCTCCACTCACACGGGATCTGGAGCTGGGAGACAGGTGGAATCTTCGTCCTGCACCAGACGCCTGGACGGCCTTCGGCAGCCATTTCCCTCTGTACTCACTGCCCTGGCCTATGCAGACAGCATCTCCACCCCTCCGTGAGTGTAGGCCTCCCACTTCTCAACATGCTCGGCCATCCCCCAAACCCGCTCTCTGGTCTTACCCCTTCTAGGAATCTACAAAAACCTGCTAGGTTTAAAATGCAAAGTCATCAAGGTCTCAGGATACAATATCAATATAAAAAAATCAGTCATATTTCTTTACTAAGAAAAATTAATTCATGTACATTAGAAACAAAAATATTAAATTATAAGACTATGTCCAATAGCATCAAAATGGCAAATACCTAGAAACAACTTTAATAAAAAAAATAAAAAATAATCCTACGTTAAAAGGTACAAAACATTACCGATAGAAAATAACTTCAATGCAAACATTTGAATACACTTGACAAATTCACTGGTAAGAAGATAATACTAAAAAGCCATCTATCTTTCAAAATTGAGTTATTTCAGCATACTTTTTCCCCCATATATTTACAAGCCAATGTTAAACCTTATGTATAAAAATACTATTTTTAATTTTATAAAAGCAGACCAAGTTGAGGAAATATTACATGAATTTGTCTTACTATAAAGCTACAATGACAGAGCGTAGTATTGGCATAAAATAACAAAAAAGTTAAAAATATTTTTTTAATGTTTATTTTTGAGAGAGAGAGACAGAGCGTGCATGGGGGAGGGGCAGAGAGAGAGAGAGCGAGAAGGAGACACAGAATCTGAAGCAGGCTCAGGCTCTGAGCCGTGAGCACAGAGCCCGAGACGGGGCTCGAACTTGAGAATGGTGAGATCATGACCTGAGCCAAAGCCGGACACCCAACTGACTGAGCCACCCAAATGCCCCAAAAGAACAAAAAAGTTTAATTAAATATTAAAAATTCCACGCTCTAGTTAAACATTTAACTAAGACAATAATTCAACTAAATGGGAAAGAAAAAGACTTCAACGAATGATTTTCTCTCCACTGTTTGTTTGGTTTTTTTTAAAGAGAGGGGCTTAATTAACCTTATACACTAAAATTAACAGACATAAATCTAGAAGCTAAAATTATAGCTACCAAAAGAAAACACAGAAGAACAGTTAAGTAAATAATCATAAAATACTGCGAAGTGGAACTTTATAAAAAATCATCTACTTATCAAAAGATAATGGAAATGCAAAAGCAAGTTTCAGACAGAGAAAAAAATTTTACATATACATTTCTGTCATTAACTTGTATCCAGAATATGAAAAAATATCCAACAAATTAAAAAAAAAAAAAAGAAAAGAAAACCAATGGGCAAAAAACAAAAACCTTGTAATGACTCCACACACAAAATAAGACCTAAAAGTGGCTAATAAGCATAGAAAACTATGGTCAATATCATTACACATCAGAGAGATGCTAATACATTCCATAATAAGATACCACAGTATTCCACTGTTACGGAAAAAGACTAATGAGTACTAAGTGAATATGGGAAGAAGTACTAAGGAATTTGACCTTTCATGCATTACTGATGTGGTTGTAAATTTGTACAACTCTGGAAAAGTATTTGGTATTTTAAAAATACATTTCTTATTATTTCTTTATGATGGAGCAATTCCATTCCTGTGTAATTTCTTAAAAATAAAAATATCCGTAAATACAGATGGATTATAAAAATAGTCATTACGGCCTCATTCATCAAAGCAGTATTTTGAAGCAACTCAAACATAAAACATACCTCGCAGAAGAATAAAGGCTGTGATATATTCATATCATGGAATATTACTCAGCTATTATGATAAATGAACTAATTCATACCACATAAAAAAATTAAGTGTTGAGTGGAAGAATTCAAAGCAAAAGGCTATATGCCTTCTGGTTCCATTTTCATAAGGTTTAAGTAATCTACAGAGACATCAATCAGAACAGTGATGGTCTCTGAGATGGCAGGAGGGGGAGGGGAACATCCAGAGTTAATATTTGACACTTTAACTGGTATATTGCTTAAACACATGTACACATTTGGCAAAACTCATCAGACTGTGTCCTTAATACATGGGCATTTTATCTGTAAGCAGATCTCAATTTTAAAAATTAGAGTTGACAATATACACTTCTTTTTCTTTTACTGAATAATTATCACTGGCCCTAAGCAGCGAGCCAATTCCCACTCATTTGCTATTCTTACGTGCCTGGAACATTTAGAGTTCAATTTGTGGTTTCTGGAAGGTGTCCAAGGGCCCATCCTTCTGTGTTTTCGTGTCCCTGACACTAACTCCATACTGTCCTCATCCCACATGTCCTGTATGTTATTTAGTGCTGAATTCATTAGAAAGCTCTCTATTCAGCCAACGCTGTTCCGTCTAGTTTGTCCTATTCCCCAAGGACAAATAAGAAATTTCTGCAATTAATACTCTAAAGAGAATCTCTCAAAAAAGGACTCTATCTCTTTATTTTGTAACAATAGAAATGCAACTTCCATCAAGCTCTTTAAAAGCAACTGAACAATATTTTCTAACATTGTGTCCCCCTTTCTAGAATATGACAGACACACAAATTAACTTCCCCATTCAAAGTGTTACAGCTTGTGAAATCAGACTCCGTGAGACAGTCTGGACAAGCCACAGAAGCAAACCGCCTTCTCTCACTTGTACTTTCCTCTATTTAAATGCACAACTTGGTTGGTATTTCATAATCCTAGAGCTCTGTCGACACGGGGGCAGGGCGGGGGGTTGGGAAGAAAAAAGAGAAAAAAAAAACTGGAAGGACTTCCAATTAAACGAAGAAAAATGAAGTTAGAACAAGCAGTATCAGAATAAGAACTATCATGACAGCCATGAAGTAGTCACAATCTTTTTTTTTTTTCAATTTTTTTAATGTATATTTATTTTGACAGAGAGAGAGCAAGCAGGAGGAGGGCAGGGAGAGAAGGAGACACAGAATCCGAAGCAGGCTCCAGGATCTGAGGTGTCAGCACAGAGTCCGAGGTGGGGCTCGAACCCACAAACTACGAGATCATAACCTGAGCTGAAGTCGGACGCTCAACCGACTGAGCCACACGGGTGCCCCCACAATATTTATAATTTAAAAAAAAAAATCCAGGGGCGTCTGGGTGGCTCAGTTGGTTAAGCGGCTGACTTCAGCTCAGGTCACGATCTCGCGGTCCATGAGTTCGAGCCCCGCGTCGGGCTCTGGGCTGATGGCTCAGAGCCTGGAGCCTGCTTCCGATTCTGTGTCTCCCTCTCTCTCTCTGACCCTCCCCCGTTCATGTTCTGTCTCTCTCTGTCTCAAAAATAAATAAAACGTTAAAAAAATTTTTTTTAAAAATCCAGTTTTACATATTTCAATGTCTCCCTTATGGATTAGGAAGAATTTACACATAGCTGCTTATTCATGTATTCAATACCAATATTACGAATTGAAAGCTGACACCTTGAAGTGTTTCCATTTTATGGGAACGAAAACAACTGAGGTAGAAGAAAATGGCATCGAGGGAAAATACGGCTCACACTGGCCAGGGCGCTCAGCAACAGTATACTCAACTGGAAGGAAGGTTTTCCCCTGAAATTTCCATGACCTCATGCAAACAAATTAATATGAACAGAATATCTAGATTTGTAGATTTTCATATTAATAACTGCCAAGATTGAGAAGCTCAGATACCATTTTATCTGAATGAGGATTTTCTATAGAAAGCAAATATCATTCCAAAAACATCACGCGCCACCAGCCAAGGAAGACCTTCGATGAGTGGCTGCTATCTCTAAAACCTGTAATTGCTCCTCGTTATAACAATCCAACTCTGGGCTTCAGCTAACAGATAACTCCACTCTTAAAAATGCAAAAATCAACCAAATCAAACTCTTCTGAGAAAAGCTTTCACACACTGCCCAAACGGAAAGGGCAAGGCAGACTACTACTATGTATTTTTTACCATGCTTATTCTACGTAACTTGATCCAGGTGAAAAAAGTAGGAAAACAAACTGATTTTCTGCTTCCTTAATTGTCCTTGGTACTCTGTGGACTCTCTCCATCCTGGAGCTATTCCAGGGCCGGCAGAGAAACCCGTCAGCTGACAGATGACCCAGTGGTATCACCCAGAGCAGAGACACCTGCCTCCTGCATTCTGTCCAGCTCTGCACACGGGACAGGAGACGCAGGCCTCTGAGTGGGAATCCGGTCCTGATGGATTCCGTCAGAGCTCGCCAGTGTGGGGTCCATCACCGCTAATGACTCTGCCACGACCCCCCGGCAGGACGTTATTAAGGGCACCGAGATGTGCAAATCTCTGGTGAATCAATTAGCAGACACACACTGTCAATTTTAACCTCCAGATTAAATATCCGAAACACAGGAATACCTTACACAAGGATGTTCTGAGCGTTCGGCACTGGTGTCTTGTTTGTTTCAGAGTATTAAAATTAGAGTAAAATGACTCAAATTCATTTGTCTCGTCCAGTCCTTCTGATGAGTTACTGAATTTGAGGATTCTAATGGGGTGGTGTAAGGAGTACTTGGGAGGGGCTGGAAAGTGGCTATGAGAGATGCTTGCAATGATGTGAAGAGGTTCACTCTCCCTTTCTGGAAAAGGGCTGCAGATAAGGGCACTCAGAGTTCATGATAACTTTGCTCAAACAGCCTCCTGATGCTTCCTCACCGAATCCTACTATCACGTGTACACAAACTGCACACATACCAGCAATTTCTCACCCAGGAAACATTCAGCAAATGCTTTTCGTATCTCAGTCACAGTCCTAGTTTCTGTGATAGAAGGTAGACAATAAGGCAAGACTTCCGTAGTTGGAAGTTTACAGTTGGGTTTTTCCTTTTTTCCTTTTTCCCCACAAATTAATTAGTGGAAACAGCATGAGTTAAACCATATCAATGGCCCCTTCCTCTGACCACGGACTTACTTTTGCAATTGAGTTACAATTTTCAATCCATAAAGTCATCCATTCTATATCATGATACGTGTCTGCCTTGATTAGTAATAGTTTACATACCAAAATTAATCTTTCGATGTTATAAAAAGAGAATAGTGGCTACTATTTACTTGACATAAATTATGTGCAAAGTACTACGACAAGGCATTTGTATACACGATCTGTTCACTTAGCAACCATTATTGAGCACCTATCGCGTGCAAGATGCCAGGCTATGCTGAAGAAACAGGGGTGGGCTGGTGAGACAGCCCAGCTTAAGGTGCATATACTCAGAGTGAGATAGATCTATAACATAACAAGTGACAAATAAGGTACAGAAGGTGCTACAGGATAGGTCAGGAGCGTGTGCAATGTTAGATGCAAATGCGCCATGTGCAGGGGCGAATGGGTGACTCAGTCGGTTAAGCCTCCGACTTCGGCTCTGGTCACCATCTCAAGGTTCCTGAGTTCAAGCCCCAAGTCGGGCTCTGTGCTGACAGCTCAGAGCCTGGAGCCTGCTTCGGATTCTGTGTCTCCCTCTCTCTCTCTGCCCCTCCCCCACTCATGCTCTGTCTCTCTCAGTCAAAAATAAATCAACATTAAAAAAAAAAGAAGAACTTTGAAAATCCTCCATGTTTCCATTCCAAATTAGCAGAAATGCCATGTATTTCCCTCACAGGGCTTCCTCTCCCCCTAGGTTGTCCCCCACAAAAAAGCCTTTATTCAATTGAGAGGTGATTAAGTCCATCTACCATAACCAAATGTTTCTGCTAAAAGTAGGTTAAATCTACTGCTATGTCCCCACTTTTCTGACTCAACAAAATGATACAGAGAATGGAAACAGATAATCCCCAGTAAGTACTTTCAATCATGAGCTTTCTATTTCCATTCTACGTTATGACACTTTAAATATTAAAGCTGAAATCTATAGCAGTTCAATCTTCATTTTATGATCCCAGCTCCTTTTGTTTCTTTTTTGGGGGAAAAGAGGAGTTTTAACATTAAAACACAATTAGAATTTTAAAAAGCCCCAGGTTATTATTTCAATTTGACCCCTCCGATTTTTAGAATATCCTGGTTGTCAATCTTTGCTCTCAGTGATGTTATACAATTGTCTTTTAGCCTTTCTTGGTAGGTAGAACTCAAAAGTATGTTGGTTAGGAGCTAAATTACGAATTGCTGACCTCAAATGTTACTTTCTAGTGCAAAGTGCACACGTCCACACATACAACTTTCTCCTGAGCAGAGGGATGTCCAAATGGGAAGCACAGCATTTTAGAATTTCATAACTTGGTCTTTTTCAATCAGAAAATCCTTAGCTCAAATCCTAGCTCTGCTGCTGGTACGAAACATCCACGTTCTTCATCTCCCTGCTCCATAACATGAGAGTGAAGAGCCAGTCAGAGGTCGTGAGGATGCAATGAGAGAGCCTTGCACGGTGTTCTGACCAGCCTCTAGCACGGTAGGAGATTCAACGCACATTAGCTTTAGCATCACGTAAGTATACTAAAATGTCTAAAAGTGCTTTTAAAGCTGAAAATGATTATATAAATGTAAGGTACAGTGGGCAGCATCACGTGGAATGTGATAAGGCGTTTTTCATTCATTCATTCATGCACGCGTGTGTTCATTCACCCCGCTGAACCCCAAGCCCTGTGATGCCCAGCTTCGGCGTAGAGGGTCGTGCAGCTGAGCCCGAAGCCCTGTGATGCCCAGTTCCAGTGTACAGGGTACAGCAAGCTTCGCTTCAGGCGGAGGAATTCAGAAGAGATCACTGAATCTCACCCTAATGATAATTTTCAAAAGCTGGATAAGCCACAAAGTCCCACTTTAACCTAATCAGAGATGTGCGGCACAAAGAATCTCACTAAAGGAAACTCTAGAGAGCAGCAAGCCTTTCACAGGACACCAGAGGCTCGTGTCCTCATCCCTCACAGACTCGTGAGGGACTTAAGTCTGCCACGAGACGAGGAAAGGCAAGATCACCCAAACCTCTGTGCAACCTGGACCCCACGTGTGGAACCACCACTGCGGATCAGAATCCTCAGGAACCTCACTAAGAAGGTGAGTCTGCACCCACCTGCTAGTCCTCACGTGGGGATCTTCCCCCGGCACTGCACCGGAGGGCAGCGTGGCCAAAGCAGAGGGCTGGGTGGGGCCCTGCAGAAAGGAGCGGCTGAGAGGCCACGGAGCGTCCCCTCAACGGGCAGGACCAAGGCAAAAGAGCTCAGAGTAAGTCACAAGAGGCACTGCCAACGCCGGACAAGGGGGTTCGAGAGTCTTCGAGACATCACACCTTAGGAGAGGGGGGGAAAGGCCTTTAAATACAGAAGAAGGAACAGAACTGAAGGAGAGCCCCAGAGGTCACCAAGAGAGGAGGGAAAGAAGAGGAAAAGCCTCCCAGTGACCATAAGTCTGTTAGCTGGGCTAGAGTCATCTCCGGTTCAGGAAGGGACACCTCAGCACTGGGGAACAGACACACCTCCAGGATTTTACCAGGGCTTAATTTTGGACCCTGTCAAGGGGAACACTGATGCTGTCTCCAAACGTCTGAAGGCAGTTGACAACCAACCATCCAAAGCTGCCCATCGGACTGGCTCAGACCTCGTCCAGCCGGCGGAGGAAGGGTGAGACTTTCAGGTACAGGGTGTGGCCTGCAAGTGAAGATTAAGAGACCCTGGCAAAAAGTGAAAGAAAGTAGCAATTCGCTGAGAGAGCAGAAATCAACAGAATCAGGACAAGGGAGTATCCAGTTAAAGGAACTGTACGGAAAAGAATAAAGTAGCTATGATAAAGATACAGTGAAACACATAACTTGTCCAAAAATACTAAATTTCAGTAACGACAGGAAAACTATAAAACAGAGCAAATGGAAATACTGGAAATGAAAAATACCATATAAAAATGAAAAAGAAAAAAAAAACCTGTCAACCAGGAATCAAACGAAATTATCTTTAAAAATAGGGAGGCAAAATAAAGATGTTCTCCCACAGACTTAGACTTCAGGAAACGCCAGCAGGAGGTCCTTGGGTGGAAGAGAGATGCTGCTGATGGCAATTCCACACGTGCAGGAAGAAAGAACATTAGTAAAGGTACAGATCTAGGTAAATACAAACGAGAATACTGATACTCAGTGCGAAAATAATACCAGTGATTTGTGGTATATACGTGAATAAAACAAGACAACAAAAACCAGAGGGTAGGTAAGAAGGGAATAAATAGAATTATATAGGTATATGCCCCTACGTGGTTCCCATACTAGTATATCTGATGACAGAATATGACAGCTTCAAGATGCACGTTGTAATTGCCCCCTAGGTGGCTAAACAGGAACATGCTGATGTAGCATTACAATATGCACCTGTGCATGTACATATACACAGGTGTATGTGTACATACGTACAGAGGAATATAATCACATGTTCACAATTCATCACAAAAAAAGCAGAAAATAAGGAATAGAAGAACAAAAAACAAATGGTATAAATTAAAAGCAAAGGCCCAGAAGAGATTTAAGTTAATTATATCATTATTTACAATGACTATAAGTGGACTCCAAAGTCTAAGGAAAAAACACAAAACAGCAGGCTGGATTTATTTTTAAAAAAGCAAAAATCCATAAAAAAGCAAGATCTATGTGTTATATAGAAGAAACACGCCTCAGTTAAAAAGACTGATAGGATCAGTGTAAATGGGAAAAAATATATTTGTATATATACCACAGTAACAATAAGCATAAAAAAAAACAGGTGTGGTTACATTAATATAAAAAATACCCTTCAAATTAAAGAATACTACTGATGACACAAAAGGATGGTTCATAATGTTTATCACAGAAGTCTACCCCACCCACCCACCCCCCCAATAAAAAATGAATAAAAAACATTAAATATGTACATTCACAACAAGAGATCTTTAAAAACTGTAGAACAAAAAGTGACAGAACTTAAAGGAGCAATGAAATAAATCCACAGTCCGGTTTGCATATTTATACCCTGTCTCTTAGTAACTGATAGAATAAGCAGAGCGCAGCCAATAAACGCATGGAAGGTACCATGTGACCTGATAAACATTTGTAGAACACAACACCCAATAGCTTCACAAAATAAATAAACAAACCATGGTCTCTGGGGAAAATATCTTCAGCATGTCTATCTATCTGACAAAGGGTTTGTATCCAGAATACGTAAAGAACTCTTTCAACTCAAGAAAAAGTTCACAATCCTTCCACAAGGCAGACATATATCAAATCGTCACACAGTACATTTTAAACATCTTGAAATTCCATGTGTCCATTATCCTGCAGTAAAGCTGGAAAAAAAGAAAAAACTCACAAACAAGTCAATAAAAAAGGTACAGAAGATGTGGACAGCCACTTCAACAAATAAGATCCGCAGATGGGCGACAAGCCCATGAGACGATGCTTATGAGCATGTTAAGGAAAAAGACAAACTACTAAATTTAAAAATTGGGCGTGGAATTGAAAAGACTATTACAAAATAAGATAATGATTGGCTAATAAACTTGAGAAAATATTCTCAACATGATTAACCAGCAGGAAATTCTAATTAAAACCACAATGAGATATCACTTTAAACCTGCTGGAGGAACATAAATAAAAAAGACTGGTGACACTAACTGTTGTCAAGATGTAAACCAACTGACAATCTCAAAACTTGCTTGTGTGAGTGCAGAACGATTCAACCACACTGCAGAACCCAACCCACAAATATTGCCAGGAAGTAGATACCCAGTGGGCCATGGTTTAGAAAGACCATCCTCCTCGCTCTTGAGACTCTAGAGGGGCTTCAGCATTTGGACTTCTACTGATGTTGTGAGTCCTATAAAGACGCTGTTTTATATTAGTGATTGACAGTTTTAAAGTGACTGATAATGACAAATTGGAGTTACTTAATTGAATATTTTATGGGTGGATATAATGTACATTTGCTCTATTATTTGGCAATTCTGAATTTTGCCATTATAAACAAGAAAAATAAATGAGATTAATGAAACGCATATGAAAGTTTAAGCATAGATACTAAGTAGTCCAGTATCTTGTGAATTCAACTGAAAACTCAGGTGCTGTGGTAACAACAGATAGTGAAAAAATAGCTTAAAAGTCGCAGGCAGAATTCATACTATGTGTTAAGTTTAGAAAGTAAATTAATAATATATGACTTTTTTATAGCAAGAAAAGGATGGAAATACTCCATCATAAGGTACGAATCATGGCATCGCTCTGTACCTAGGTCCTCCCTAAAATGGCTACTCATCAGTGGCAATCAGTATGTCTCATTCTGCCCAGAGTGACACTATTTCCTTCAAAAAGAACCCTACCTTGTTCTGTCCTTTCCAATTATCCTCAATGTTTGAGGCATGCTCTCAGTGATTATTTTTGGATTTTAAGAAAAAAAATTTTATTTTTTATATTTTTAACTTCTTTTAATGTTTATTTTTTTTTTATTTTTGAGAGAGAGACAGAGACAGAGTGTGAGTGGAAGGGCAGAGAGAGAGAGAGAGAGAGAGAGAGAGAGACCCAGAATGCAAAGCAGGTCCCGGCTCTGAGCTGTCAGCACAGAGCCTAATACAGGGCTCGAACTCATGAACTGTGAGATCATGACCTGAGCCAAAGTTGGAAGCTTAACCAACTGAGCCACCCAGGTGCCCCTAGAAAAAAAATATTTTAACCTCTATCTTTACGAACTTTATCTCAGTACTTTTAAATTTCTATTGTAAGAATTTTATAATATGTATAATATCTAGCTAGAAAAGTACATTTACAAACTTTAAATATAAGAGTAAATATTTGGATCCTTAATATTTTTTCTGCTAAGGACTGCTACAAAGAATATAGAAATTAGTGTATCTGAAAGGTTTGCTTTTTCTAAAGAAAGTAACTCAATGAGCTCTTACGTATAATGGAAACTGCACTGGAAATAAAACGGTTTCAAAAGAACATTCTTCTGAAGGAATATGCACTACTGTCTTGATCAGCTGTTTTAAATTTCTGTGATTTCTACTCTGAATGATCTTCTGTACGTATTAATGGCATGGGGTACAAAATATAGGTACATATAAATCCTAACAGAGATCTTTTCCCATTGTGTTCAAGACATAAAACTTTCTGCAGAATTCAAAAACTCTGAAAGGTATGGGACCACGGAACAGCCATCGCAGCAAATTTTATTGCTTCTTGGCAATTTCTAGAGGGAGGAAAGCCAGTTATTTTAGCTGAAGTCAGTACTTGCTTCCCAAGTTTTTTCCAGTCACCCTCTGGTCAATAAAACGTAACATACTGAAGTAGCCAAGAAATCATTTCCATTTCATAAGACTCCTTTATTCCCGTAACAAATGAGGACTCATTTACTTCCATGAGCAATCTGATCCTTGAAAATAAAGTTGATTTCTAGATCAAGAATGATCACCATCAGGAGTTCTATTCATTTCAGACAAGCCGAATAATAGCACTCTATCAGATGCAAATAAAACTGTTATAAAAAAATCAGTGACTTGGAAAATACCACAGTAGTTTTACCACACAGTCCAGGTTTCTACTTACAGTTTTGATCCTTCTTTCTTGGATTTTTAATATCCTACAAATATACTACAAGTATAAATATAGTACAAATATACTGTTTCTGAACTTGTGACCTGTTTGGATTCTAAGCCAGTGTTTTCCAAAACTATCTATACCATCTTCAGAGTCTTAGAGCAATATGGTCTCATGAGGAAGTATGTTTGAATAGGCCTCTATCAGGGTACAGGAACCCAAATTTTGAGTAGCTTTCTGTACAACTACATTTGGTAGCTAAACGGTTTCCTCTCTGCTAGATCAATCATAGAACCACTGACTAATCACTACCTTGCCTGCCTTAGTTTGTTGTTTCTAAACCTGAAATCCTTTTATTACTTCTGGGTTATTGGCATGCCTTCTTGGAAGAAAGGAGGAAGTTCCTCTAGTGGACAGTTTAGTAAGGGCCTAATCTGGCTTCATGTCCACTGAGAATATGTCTCAGATTATCTGGTGTAACAATAAAAGGTTGGCACCAATATTCTCTTTCCTAAGAATTGACACTAAGGGCAGTAAGATTCACGGTAAGCACATTTTACCCACTAAACTGAAGTATCAAAGAAAACAAACTTTCTTCCATTTTTAAACTGTTGGGTCTCAGCAGCCTCCTCTTCTGGATACATCGTTCCCTCGATGAGAAGCTAGAGATCTAGTGGGGAGAGGCAAAAAGATGCCCCTGTGTCTGCCTCTGTAAGGATCACATGATTGGAAGTCATACCTGGGGCTTTCCACAGAGCTGTGGATCGAGCCAAAACTTAATAAAATGCCATAGTAACCAGAGGTATCTCAAAGCAAACCTTTAAACTTCATTTCATTATTAAAACTGGAGACAGACAATTCACTGAGAGAATATTAAGATGGTAACTTCAAACATGAAAAGTGGTTAAAGATCATTAACTGTCATATGACCACAAATAAAGAGCACAACGGGATTTCACTGTACACCCACCAACATGACTGAAATAAAACAGTACAATAACACATATGCTGATGAGGAATCAGAAAAACCGGATCACCTGCACACTGCTAATGGGAGCATAAACCATAACCCCACCACGGTCAGTTTGCCAGTTTCCTATATAACTAACAATGCAATTACCCTAGGACCCAGCAGTTGCATTCTTGGACATTTATCCAGAGAAATGGACATTTAAATTCAAAACCTTATACATGAAGGTTCAAAGCACTTTTCTCTTAATAGCCCCAAAGAGGAAGCCGCTGAGATATCCCTCAATAGGTGAACACTTACCACTCACACAAGCTGGGGTCCATCCGTACCACAGAATACTACTCGGCAATAAAAAGGAACACACCGCTGATAACATGCAACAACTTGGATGAATCTCCACTTTAGCTGCCAATTATACAAAGTGAGCAAAGCCAGTCTCAAAGGTTGCATCCTCTTTGATTCCATTAATGAAAGGTTTTGTAATGACAAAATTTATGAAGAGCAGGTTGCTGGTTGCTAGGAGCTAGAGATGGGAGAGACGGAGGGAATCTGCTGGTGTTTTAAAGAGAAAAGAAATAAATCTTTGTGGCAAAGAATCACTTCGTATCTCCAATGTGACGGTGGATACCTGAGACGATGTATGCGACAGAAATGTACAGAACGAAACACATGTGCAAGTGCACGTAACACCAGGGAAATCTGCATACAGTTATTTGACTGTACAATGTCAGCATCCTGGTTGTGACCTCGTACTACAGTTTTGCAAAGTCTTATCATTGAGGGAAAAAGGGTACATGCACACGGAATTACAGCCGCATGTGAGTAAACATTCTGTCAAAAATTTTCAGTTAAAAATAATGATAATTCAAAATATTTCCCAGATGTACAAGAAAGACATTCTAGATTCTAAAGGTAATCTAAATACTCCTCAAATTAGCTGAAAATTAATCCACACAATAGTCCACCAACATGGTATTTCAGGACTGAAGATAAAGAAAGTATGTTCCAATAGTATAGGTTTTTTTTAAAGCTTAATTAATTAATTGAGAGAGAGAGACAGAGAGAGAGAGGGAGAGAGAGAGAACAAGCAGGGGAGGGACAGAGGGAGAGAGAGAATCTTCAGCAGGCTCCGTGCTCAGCATGGACTCTGACATGGGGCTTGATCCCACGAACCATGAGATCGGGTCCGGAGCTGAAATCAAGAGTCAGTCACTCAACTGACTACGCCACCCAGGCGCCCCCAGTTTTATAGTTTTATACAAAGGATCATGAATCAGAATGGCACTGGAGTTACAGCAGCATACAAGCTGGCACACAGTGGAACACGCCTTCTGCATTCTGTGGGCAAAATGTCTCCAACCCAGCTGTCTGCCTTCCCCAAACTACATTTACACTTGGCAAGGAGGGCATATGGAGGTATTTTCACACACACAAAGACTCAGAAACCGAGCTACACAATGACCCTATTTCAGCAAGATATTGGAGGATGTTTTACACAGTTCTAAAGGGGTAAATGAGAAAAAAAGAGGTCACAAACTTCAGAAAACAGGCAATCCAAATGGATGGCACACAAGAGCAATTTCCAGAACAAGGTTGAAGGAATATACCGATATAACAACCCTGCATCAAGCCCGGGAGGCCACTGAGTGAGAGTCACATGGTCAGAAAGCTCTGGAAGAGACCTCTTCGAAAAAGAAACATTAATAGATTATCTAAGCTATCAAAATATGTAACAAAAGAGCTCTACAAAACTGACAGCCATGGGTCAAGTTTGTGATGTGGACACAGAAAACTAGGTAAAAACATCAAAGACCACTATTATGAAGAAAATACAAAATGTGAGGGAAATAAAAATCATCCCAGGATACTGCATGGCTCAGCTCTATATTTTCTTTGAAAAAAATATAATAAACTTGCATAGTGATCAAATTTATGGTCTCATGGCAGACACTGGGAAAAGATCAGTGCCGGGAAGTATGTATGGAGGAACTGGGGATGCCAAATTCTAATCTTCCATAATAGAAAACAATCGATAGATGATAGTTATAAGTTAAAGGGCACAAAACAGAAATATAAGTACGTTGTACAAATACATGCAGGGATATGAACATAGTTGGCTGAAAGAATGAAAATTACTGCCTCTGAGGAAAGGAAACAGTAGAGGAGAACATGGATGCACAGTGTTACTAAGCCATACAGAATGACCGGGCATTCTCGATATTCTGAAAGACCATGCGCACACGCGCGCGCACACACACACACACACTCATGTACACACACACACACACGTGTACACACACGTGCGTACTCACGCACACACACAGGCGCGCGCACACACGTGCATGCACACACGTACACCCGTGTACACACACGTGCTCACTCACACACGCACACCCATGCACACACAGAGACGCAGAGCTTAATGCATACACAGATACACACACATGCATTAACATCCAATACATTCTACAAATTTTGATTAATTCTAAGAACATTTTAAATCCATCAGAGATTACCTTGTCCAACATGAGGCTACATGAATTTCATATTCTAGTTGTAATTTTAAGAATATAACACTAACAATATTTACTTTCCTATAAAAGGGAAAGGCTTTTAAAGCTACTGAAACACAAGTCAAACAGGATGTTTATTACTATAGAAAACATAACACAATTCATTGACAGTAATTTTTACCAAAATGGATGGGAATTTGATATAAGGTAAGTGGAGTTACATACATAATAAGCTATTTATGAATTATTGAAAAGAATATGCCTCATGGGAAAACATTATAAAACATCTTCCTTCCTTTTTTCACTGCAAGATTATGGATGACACTGAGAAATGTCACATATTGAAGCTGTGACCTGCTATGTTCATTATGAAACTATAGCATTCAAAGAAAAATGAACAGTGAAAATACCATTCATCATCAAAGAAGGAGAAGGGTTTTTTGAGGTTATTTTCAATACTTTGGTCTGATGTCCTTATGGAAATTTAATTTAGAAGACTGGTAGAGAAAAACTTCAGAATTATAGATAATAACTTTATATTTAATTTCAGCTTTATTTTTTATAAAGATATCAAATATACATGAAATTAAAATATGTTCATATTGTTTAAGCAATTAAACTTTAGGGGATCTCATTAGGCAGGAGACTTTTACAAGATGTAGCTGCCACAGTTAGTGTTTGTCTTCTGACAATACTTATGAAAGGAGACCACCTAAAACATACTGGAATTTTTAATTCATAATGAAAATATTATGTTCACCCAGCACACTTAGGAAAAGATTTCTGATCAACATGGATGCAAAAATTCTCAACAAGATATTGGCAAATCGAATTCAACAGTACATAAAAAGAATTATCCACCATAATCAAATGGGATTTATTCCTAGGCTGAAGGAGTGGTTCAGTATCTGCAAATCAATCGATATGATACATCACATTAATAAAAGAAAGCATAAGAATCACATGATCCTCTCAACAGATGCAGGAAAAGCATATGACAAAATAGAGCATTCTCTTGTGTTTAAAAACCCTCAAGAAAGTGGGGACAGAAGGAACATACCTCAAGATCATAAAGGCCATATACAGAAGATCCACAGCTACTATCATCCTCAATGGGGAAAAAACTGAGAACTTACTCCTAAGGTTGGGAACACAACAGGATGTCCACTCGCACCACTTTGTTCGACAGAATACTGGAAGTGCTAGTCTCAGCAATCAGAAAACAAAAAGAAATAAAAGGCATACAAGCTGTCAAGGAAGCAGTCAAACTATTATTCTTTGCAGTAATATGATACACTAAAGTGGAAAACCCAAAAGACTCCACCAAAAAACTGCTAGAACCGTTACATGAATTCAGTAAAGTCGCATGATATAAAATCAATGTACAGAAAAAGGGTGCATTTCTATACGCCAACAATGAAGCAGCAGAGATATCAAGGAGTCGACCCCCTTTACAACCCAAAAAAACATAAAATACCTAGGAATAAACCTAGCCAGAGAGGTGAAAGATCTGTATGCTGAAAACTATAGAATGTGTATGAAATAAATTGAAAAGAACACAAAGAAGTAGAAGAATATTCCACGCTCATGGAGTGGAAGAACAAATATTGTTAAAATGTCGATACTACCCAAAGCAATCTACACTTTCAATGCAATCTCTATCGATATGACACCAACATTCTTCACAGAGCTAAGAACTAACAATCCTAAAATTCATATGGAACCAGAAAAGACCCGGAATAGACAAAATAATGTTGAAAAAGAAAACAAAGCTGGAAGCATCATAATCCTGGGCTTTAAGCTATATTACAAAGCTGTAATCATCAAGACAGCATGGCACTGGCACAAAAACAGACACATGGATCAATGGAACAGAATAGAGAACCCAGAAATGGAGCCACAAATGTATGGCCAACTAATCCTTGAAAAGCAGGAAAGAATATCCAATGGAATAAAGACAGTCTCTTCAGCAAATGATGCTGGGAAAACTGTACAGCGACATGCAGAAAAAGGAACCTGGACCACTTTCTTAGACCATACATAAAATAAACTCAAAATGGATGAAAGACATAAAGGTAAGACAGAAAACCACCAAAGTCCTACAGAAGAAAACAGGCAACAACCTCTTTGACCTCAGCCACAGCAACTTCTTACTTGACGTGTCTCCAGAAGCAAGGGAAACAAAAGCAAAATTGAATTACTGGGACTTCATCAAGATTAAAAAAACTTCTGCACAGTGAAGGAAACAATCAACAAAATTAAAGGGCAACGGATGGAATGGGAGAAGATATTTGCAAACAACATATCAGATCAAGGGTTAGTAACCAAAATCTATAAAGAACTTATCAAACTCAACACCCAGGAAACAAATAATCCAGTGAAGAAATGAGCAGAAGATATGAATAGACACTTTTCCAAAGAAGACATCTAGATGGCTAACAGATGCATGAAAAAATGCTCAACGTCACTCATCAGCAGGGAAATACAAATCAAAACCACAATGAGATACCACCTTACACCTGTCAGAATGGCTCACATTAACAACTCAGGCAACAACAGATGTTGGCGAGGATGCTGAGAAAGAGGATCTATTTTGCATTGTTGGTGGCAATGCAAGCTGGTGCAGCCACTCTGGAAAACGTATGGAGGTTCCTCAAAAAACTAAAAACAGAACTACCCTACGACCCAGCAATTGCACTACTAGGTATTTATCCAAAGGATACAGGAGTGCTGATTCAAAGGGGCACATGCACCCCAATGTTTATAGCAGCACTCTCAACAATAGTCAAAGTATGGAAAGAGCGCAAATGCCCATCGATGGATGGATGAATGGATAAAGAAGATGTGATATATATATATCATATATATATATATATATATATATATATGATATATATATATATATATATGAACACAGAGGAAGGGAAGGAAAAATAAAATAAGATAAAAACAGAGAGGGAGGCACACCATAAAGGACTCTTAAATACAGAGAACAAAATGAGGGTTGCTAACCCATTTAGCTCTGTGAATGAGCAACCCTCATTCATTAGATGATTACAGCTTTGTAATATAGCTTAAAGCCCAGGATTATGATGCTTCCAGCTTTGTTTTCTTTTTCAACATTATTTTGTCTATTCCGGGTCTTTTCTGGTTCCATACAAATTTTAGGATTGTTAGTTCTTAGCTCTGTGAATGAACAGAGAACAAAATGAGGGGAGGTGTGGGGGGGCTAGAGAAAATGGGTGATGAGCATTGAGGAGGGCACTTGTTGGGATGAGCCCTGGGTGTCATAGGTAAATGATAAATCACTGGGTTCCACTCCTGAACTAATACTACACTGTATGTTAACTAACTTGAATTTAAATTAAAAACAAAAAAAACCCACAAACAACCAAAAGAAAAAAAAAAAGACTTCTGTCTCCGAAAAAAAACAGTGCATTTGGTATTGAATCTATCCTCATATCAAAAAAATTAAGAAATTGGAAAAAAAATAGGCAAAAACTTGCAGACATTGTAAAACACACAACATACAGCTCCAGTAAGCGACCCAGGCAATATAAACCGTATAATTTCCCTGAATTCCTGCCTGGAGGGCAGGCCTTTCTGTTTGTACAGAAAGGCACATCACAGAAACAGCCCATCAATCTCTGAGGATTGAGAAAAATAAGTCAGACTTGGGGAGAGAGAGCAAATCAAGTAAAATTCATATGCAGAGTAAGAGAAAGGAGAATAAAATCATAATTAATCTAGGACCCGAAGAAATGGAAGAACTGTTTTTTAAAATGGCAATTGTAGAAAAGAAAAATCTCAGTACCTGAATGGGCTACTATGTAATCCAGAAGACAAGATCAGTGATCTTGAATAGACAGAAATCAAAAGTGTTCACACTGACGCACAGAGAGAAAAGTACACTGAGAAAAAAACACGTAACTCTAGACACGCACAAGTCTCTGGGTCACTGGTTTTACCATCTCTAAAGCAAGACGACAGAGCTGTATTAAAATTAGTAGAGATTACATTTTGAGTGTTTGATACATGACAGATTGTAAAATAAGGTATCCACATAAGTAATCTCTGAATCCATATGGCAACATTATTAGGGGAATAAGAAAGTTAATTTCAAAGACAATTAAACTGAAGGCCTGTGTATTCCCCTACCCTGATCGATACTGGCAGTGATATTCATTCAATTCTATCTTAAGATACTATGCAATTCTACCCTTCTGTGGTTGGAATAAAAAAAGCTGAAATCTTTTCTGGAAAAGTAGAGATGATATTATGAGCAATTAGAGTTATTAATTAATTAAATTATATCATTTTGGAGATGATAGAAAGATCTTAAGTATGCTTCTCATGGTGCCTAATGTGCGACCATTACATATCCCTTACGTTGGGAAACAGGACATGAATAAAATGTGAATTTAAAGATTACACCACCTGGAATTAACTGTTTGTTATCTAGCTAAAAACAAGGTCATGTTCATTCACCTATTCTCATAACTCACATATTCTGGCCACATGGTAGAGAACCATCAGACACGCACTTGTAGGATCTGTGAAAGGAAGTCTGGAATCCCAGTCTCAGATAAGGATGGACAATTCCACATTTAATTGTTCAGGTTCTTTAATAGGCGAAGATACAGAAACTGTGGTGTTTCCTAAAAAATTACCCAAAAGAATGGAGATTTTCACATTTAAAAAGTGAGAGAGAACAAAGTGAGGCTGTACTTGGGCTTTATTTTCCTCTCCAGGAGGAATCTGACGAACATCTGTAATCACTCAGCTGCTGTACACACATTTCCCTTATTCTATCTGAATGACCTGGAATGGGGAAAAAGCAGAAGAGAAACAAAGGACAAAATCTGGAACAAATTCCACAAACACACTGTGTATTTCTGGCCATTTATCACTCTGCACAGCGAACGCTGCTGACCTGGCTGCGTCTGGCTCCTCGGGAGTCCTGCCCAGGGACAGCATCACGGAGTCCTGCCCAGCCACACCATCACAGAGTCTTGCCCAGGGACAGCATCGTGGAGTCCTGCCCATCCACACTGTCACAGAGTACTGCCCAGGGATAGCATCCCAGAGTCCTACCCAGCCACAACATCACTGAGTCCTTCCTCCCCAGGGACAGCATCCCAGAGTCCTGCCCAGCCACACCGTCACACAGTCTTGCCCAAGGACAGCAACATGGAGTCCTGCCCATCCACACCATCACTGAGTCCTTCCTGCCCAGGACAGCATCCCGAGTCCTGCCCAGTCACACTGTCACAGAGTCTTGCCCAGGGACAGCATCCCGGAGTCCTGCCCAGCCACACCGTCACGGAGTCTTTCCTGCCCAGGGACACCATCCAGGAGTCCTTCCCAGGGACAGCATCCCAGAGTCCTACCCAGCCACGCCATCACTGAGTCCTTCCTGCCCAGGGACAACATCTCGGAGTCCTGCCCATCCACACCGTCACGGAGTCCTGCCCAGGGAAAGCATCATGGAGTCCTGCCCAGCCACACCGTCACTGAGTCCTTCCTGCCCAGGGACAGCATCCCGGAGTCCTGCCCAGCCACGCCATCACTGAGTCCTTCCTGCCCAGGGGCAGCATCTCGGAGTCCTGCTTATCCACACCGTCACGGAGTCCTGCCCATCCACACCATCACGGAGTCCTTCCTGCCCAGGGACACCATCCAGGAGTCCTGCCCAGCCACACCATCATGGGAGTCCTGTGCAGGGACAGCAAACACCCTTATCAACACACTGACCAAGAAGCCCAGCCATGTGGGTGCCCAAGAGATTACATCACTCTCCTTCAGCTCAGGCGGGAAATATGGCCAATTCTAAAACCGGAATGTATCAAAAGTGGACAACCATTCTTGCCCTTCAAGTGTATTCGTGACGACACTCCCGTCAAGTCCGGCTCACAAAGGAGGCAGAGTACCTGTGGACGTAAAAACACCAGCATCCTTTCCTTGCAACATATTCACAAATAACGGTAATATTTTTTTAACAATCACGAATTTGATGAGTTCACCACTTCAAGCACTGTGCTAAGTAATTTCATGGATTATATCATGTTTTACTCACAAGAATATTACGACAAAGACAGCCCCAGATATGGATGAGAAAACCTAGGAAGGGAGATTATTTGACTTGGTGGAGACAGCACAGATACCGTGTGGTGGAGTCAGGGTAGAAACACATAAATCTGGCGTGTCTAAGTCCAAAGCCTTAACTAAGATGTTGGGGTTTATGGATAACTGTTGTTACTTGACAATATACACCCTGAGGGGCGCCTGGGTGGCTCGGTCGGTTGAGTGTCCGACTTCGGCTCGGGTCATGATCTCACGGTGTGTGAGTTCGAGCCCCACGTGGCGCTCTGTGCTGACAGCTCAGAGCCTGGATCCTGCTTCGGACTCTCTGTCTCCCCCTCTCTCTGCCCCTCCCCCATGCACACTCTGTCTCAAAAATAAATAAACATTAAAAGAAATTTAAAAAAAAAAAGAGAAAATATACACCCTGATTATGGTTTTGAGATACCTTTCTCTCTCCCTGTCTCTGTCTCTCCCCATCTCTCTGTCCCCCTCCCTCTCTCTCTCCCTCTCTCCCCCCCTCCCTCTGTCTCTTCCCCTGCCTATCCCTCTCTCTTCCCCTCCCTCTCTCCCTCGTGTGTGTGTGTGTGTGTGTGTGTGTGTGTGTGTGTGTGTATTCCTTAGTTAAATCTCTTGGAGTCAAATTAAAAAAATATTTTTACCATTTCTCAAAGAAAAAAATTCTTTACCTAAATTTACAATTGAAGAAGTGTAAGAGCAAAACAAAATATAAAACAAAGGACTACAGAGGTAAAATTCTCCTTTAATGCCTCATCCCTAAAGTGCTATTTTCTAAGTAGGATTATGAATGCTGGAACTCTGTTCAATAAAACATTTATTAGGCCAAGGTGACTAATGCCACACTCGTAAAGTGCTCTTCACAGAAAACATACTGCACAAGAAAAGAGCCAAATAAAACGGGTTGTAAACACGGCTTCCGTACGGACAAATCAAACAAGAGACCTGGAAAGAAGGAACAAAATTATAGAGTGAAAACATCATGAAAATAAAGAATGGACTGAGCGAAGGCCTTTATCTTTTATCCTTATGAACAAATGAGGCAGGCTTGATACCAAGAGATACATGGTCTCCCAAGTCAGGGATGCTCGAGGAAAAACCAGAATTAACAACTATTATGTAGAAGCATTTTTATCTCATGGAGGAAGGATGAGCTACAGGAATTTAAACACAATAAAATAACGGTGCCGAAGGGCCTGGTGAATTTCCGGCCCACAGAAGTCACCTTCAGTTTTGACTTGAAAGACCTGTCACTTACGCTGTCTCTGAATCACTGAGGGCACGGACTCTGAAGGACACGGTAAGTCCTGCACCTCAATGCACTCTTTCAGGGGGACACCACGTTGAGAGGAGCTTACAATGGGCAGTGCGTGCTTTGATGCTTCAAGTCAAGTTCTTCTTTAATCCCGCAAATACGCACGAGCGCCAGAGAGAATCATTTGCGTTATGGGTCATAATTAAGCGTGCGTGCTGGAGAAAAGTAAGAAAAAACAGAGCCTGATTTCATTAGTGACATCCTACTATCTGCTCCAAAATGCCTCCTGCCTTTAAAAGAGAAAAGCGTCCCAGTGGCGTGATAACCGTTTTCCCAGCCTGGCCCTTGTCATTGAAAACAATCCTACCGACATACGTGTGCACAGAGACTGGAGGAGAAACGTTTAGTCTGCTCAGTGGGGCACTACTGTTGGAAAGAGGGCACGCTGCCCACCTGGGAGAAGGGTGTCCCCTGAGGGTGGGCGGTCCAGCGCCTGTCCCACAGGTGTGCGGGGATAGGCCCAGAGCGGTGCACGCCGGCCGGCGTGGAGGTGGCAGTGCGGAGCCGCGGTGCAGCCCCTTTAGGAATGGCACGACCTCAGACACACGACCACTGGAAAGAAGAGCGCTCAGAGCAAACCCTTCTCTGGATGTGCCCGTATCTGCACACTAGAGATCTCGTCTTCACCCGGTGTGGGAAGAGTACAGACAAGTGTCACAGAGGGGCAGGTGTCCCGGGGCCCAGGGGGAGGCCGGGCGCTCTGCTGCTCTTCTCCCAGGGGCCGGGTGTGCGGGGACCCTCCTATCGCCCCCAGGAGTACTGGCGGCGGGTGCTGTGCGGCACCGGGCATCAGAGAAACAGTTTCGGCCAGGGCCTGGTGAATTCCGAGCCTCCTAAGTAGCTGCCTTTTGAGCAGAGCAGACGTTCGGGACCGGGCAGGCCTGGGCAGCACGTGGGGAACTCGGAGACACAGGGTGCACGTAGTGAAGTCACGGCATATCAGCACAACTGCCCGGGGCTGCACAGCTGGACGCTGCTCCCGGCTCCCTCCACACGGCTGCTTCCATCCGGATCCTGCTCTGGGCCAGGACGGTGACGGGGGAAGTCGGCCCTGACCCCAACGGGAAGCGGGAAGGACACGAGGTCTGCTTTCTGGCAGGTAACACACCAACCCCATCCTTCCCTCTAGATGTTTCCTCTTGCGTGCATTGTCTTCACCCCTACACTATTCCTACCTGGCATTCACAAGTCCTGGCTGCCAGGTTCCAGGAGCCAGCTAAGCCCGGCGTCTCTGAATTTCTCGTTTCTTTTTCTTTCTCTTACAGATATCATTTTGTAGCCGGGAGGACAGGCAAGGACATTTGTTAATAATATTCATGAAAACAGATTACCTTCTAGATGACAATTTAAATAAAATTATTTAATTTACATGAACACCTACGATGCTGAAATATGAACATGAAAGAAGACGAAGGTCCTAGAACGCAGAGTCAGAGTGGGAAATGCGACTGTAAAGCCATCTTTCGTCAAAGTCTGAGAGTAGTTTCAAAAAATGAAAACAAACAGGCCCCGGCTAAGCTAAGTGACCACTGCCAGAGCAGTGCCGTGGGCAGAGGACGCCAGGCATCCGACCGCGTAACTGTCCATTCTCTCTTCTCATGCTGATGGTGAAGCCTGTTCTCCTCTAGAGCGATGCTCCTTTGCTTTTCCTTGTGCGAATCTGAGCTATTCTGTGAAGTCTGCCCAGCACCCCGTGGGGATCTTGTACGGATATCTAACTTCTCATGTACTTGCATCCTTAGTCTTCACAGCAAATTATCTTCAAGTTTCTAGGCTCCACAACATGTTTTTCTACCTAGGAAGGTGACTTGCACATTGAAAAGTCCTGACGCATTTGTTTGGTGTTGAAGTATACATCTTGTATTTCTAGGGTAAAGATGCTTCCTCTACTAAGCGCTATTTGTAGGTTAAATGTTTCTGTATTCATATAGTTTTGACACTGCATATTCTATGCAGTTCTAACTTTTCAGAACAAACGGGTATTCAGTCCTAGTGGATTAAAATTAATAGTCTGGGATTTACCCCAAATTTAGGAATCTGTTACTGCCCTTTGCTGTGAAAATATCTGTTGACAATAATATGAAGGATCTATAGACCACGAGTTTCAAAGTATTTGGCTAGGATAATAAAATTTCACCTTTTAAAATATCATTATTTTAAATATTGCACTCACCATTGGCCTCAGTTTCCTTTTACTGACTTAATTCCGTGTCTGAGAACCACTTTAGATTTCTGTAACGGTTCTTCTAATAGCTGTTCACCTGTTCTTAAACTTCTAGATAAAAAGTGTCATCTGGTATTGTCCCTCAATTCAAAGCAACGTGGTAGTCTAAAGTCTGTAGTATTAATTCTGAGGCTTTACAAACTCCCATCAGATCAAGTGAACATAATTACAATACAAAACAACAAATTCCATTACACAACCACCTAACAAGAATTATCACCATCCTATACAAAGTTGGCTCTAGGTCTGGTTCAGCACACCTGGTAACGACAACCTGGAAATACATCCGCTGGTAAAATTACCTCAAAATGGAACCGGGGTATTGACAATGAAATGGAATCTTTATAAGGCAGACTGGGTCACAGAAAAGTACCCTGAACTCAAAGCCTGCACATTATTTTAGTTTTTGCTCTTTCATAGTTGAAGCATCTAGACACAGAAGTTGATTATTCAAAGACCAGAATGTGGTTGTGGCCCACATGCAAATTATTTGTTTCCTACAAACGTGCTCTCTTCCAAGCCACTCGTCTTCTCAATGGTGGGTACTTTCCTCCCCAAGCATTCACGCCAAGTACTTACTTTCCCCACCTCCTTGCTCTTCTGTGAGAAACAGCTCCATGCACTGCTTGGTTTTCATTTCCATTTCAGGGCTCTAAGGAAGTAAGGCACTCGCTGGCCATCTCTACAGAATACGAAGACCGAAGTCCTCAAATCCATTTCTAACCCTGTCTATGCCCCAGGCTGTGTCACCTCCAACAACAACCAGAGCAAGAGAGCGAGAGACCACAGGACGGGGCCGTGCCCTGAGCACAGTCGCACTGCTTACCGAAGAAGCCATGCATCATTCGTTAAGAAGCTGTTTTCAGAGATACGTACTGGCTTTATGACGAACCAAACACGGAAACTGGGTATTGAGATCTGGTCAGCGTAAGTGTAACAGAGGCCAAAATCCTTCAAACCTGGAAGTGACCAAATAGCCAAATGGACTCCTTCCCTTCAAACTGGATGGATACTATTAAGGAAACACACATCCCAAACAAAAGCAACAACAAAGAACAGCCAACTCTTAAAAAACAAAAACAAAAACAAACTACAAGCATGAAAGTCTAGATGTGCACATCTTCTAACTTCTGAAGCCTCCATGGTCCCCTCGCGTCTGGACTCCTCAGTGACCATACGTGAATCGGGGCCGGATAGGAGACAGGTTCTCTCAGGACAAGAACCAAGGCTGCAGCAGGGATCTGGGCCCTTCCTCATCAAGGAGCTCTGGGTCTGTCCCACGCCCGCTGGCCACACCCACACAAGCACAGAGGCCAACCAGTTGTTTACAAGACGGAAAACATCGATAATGACAGGACGCCGGGCAGTTATGTTCATCTTGACTTTGCCAAATCTAGTAAAGTCTAGGCCACTTTTGATACAGGTACTACTTGGAGGCCTTTTGATACAGGCCATGGAGGCCACTCTGTGGTCGATCCACTATCCCGAAAGTCTGAGGAACACACGGTCTCTGCTCATCTCCAGGAACCCAGAAAGCACCAGTGTGGACGGCAGTGAAAACAGTAAAGGGGTTATGGTCCTGCACAGCCACACTGAACTTGCAGGATCTAAGACTTAGGACTCGTGACCTGTACACCACTACTTTACAAGTCTTTTCTCTTCAAGGTTCAGAATCAATGTTAACTTTTTCAATTGAAGGATAACTGACACACAATATTGTATTACTTTCAGACGTACACAACGTGGTTCACTATTTGTACACACTGCAAAACAGTCACCAAGGTCAGTGTACCTGCCATCTGTCACCACACAAAGTTGTTATAATGTTACTGACTGTATTTCTTTGTTGTACATGACATCTTCTTTATTTCACAACTGGAAGACTATCTCTTAATCCCCTTCACCTACTCCATCCATCCATCCATCCATCTTATTTAAACAAAGATATGTTCAATGTGGGAACAAACGAGATACCATACCAAATGGTACAATCATATGTGATTAAGAAATGGATCTGACATGTTAAATCTTTAGAGGTAACATATAGGTGCATTAAATAAAAGACACAGAAGAAAGTGGAATTGGAAAAATAGACAAAAGTTCCAACAAGGTTCAAACAAGTACAGCTAAATATATTTACTAACTCCATAAATACTCAATTTCAAAATGTGGAGTATTATTTTATCTACACTATTCACGGTTTCTCTGGTCCCTGCGTCAACCTTACCAGGTCAGAGCCCAGCCGACTCACGAGCAGAGAATCCTGGCGTCAAGAACCAGTGGCTCCTTTCAAAACTTAAGAGACCAGAAGTCTCTCCCTGTGACGTAAAACTGGAAGGCAGGCAGAACTCAAGGCATGCAGGAAATGGATAAATAACTAAGTTACTTGACCTAAGCAGTATCACAATGACTTATTATCCCGGAATATCTTATCCATATGTATACCTGTGAAAGGTTGACGTAAACACGCCTGTTTTCCTAGTTCTCTGCTCCAAGGTTTTGACATCACTAAGCTGTCCCCTGAGGATTCACTCACATATCCACATGAACGCCAAAGAACTGTCCTTTCTGACTTCACATATTAACATACCTAGTTATCCCATGTTCTAAAATTGAAAGAGTTCTTCAGAGGAAGCATCTAATTTTTAAATCAATGAAAACCTATAAGCCTTGCCACACAGTATTTTCTCTAGAAAATGCAAAGTTATAATGTGGAAATGGGACATTTTGACAAGTCCTTAAAAGCCACTAAATAAATACACCTTAGGCAATCGGGCTCTGTGGAGGCCATCACCTCTCACCATAATAGCTTCCCACGTAAGACTCCTCAGCTCACCCACCCTACAGGTGGATAAATTATTATTATTAAAACCAGTCCCTGTGACTTATTTTAAGGGCACAGCTTCAAAGTAAGAATGCATGACCTAATCATCATTTTTTAATTAAGCTTTTAATTCCAGTGTAGTTAACACGCAGTGTAATATTAGTTTCAGGAGCAGACTTCAGTGACTCAACACTTCCCTACATCACCTGGTGCTCGTCACAAGTGCCCTCCTTCACCCCCAGCCCGATTCCCCCATCCCCCACCCACCTCTCCTCTGGTGACCACTGTTGTGGTATGTTCTCCATAGTTAAGACTCCAGTTCTTGGTTTGTCTCTTTTTTCTTTTTCTGATTTGCTTTGTCTCTTAGATTCCACATGAGTGAAATCATACGGTATTTTGTCTTTCTCTGACTGACTGAATTCACTTAGCATTATATTCTCTAGCTCATCTATGACACTGCAAATGGCAAGATTTCATTCTTTTTTGTGGCCAAATAACATTCCAGTGTGTGTGTGTGTGTGTGTGTGTGTGTGTGTGTGTGTGTGTGTGATATATATATATATATATACACCATATCTTCTCTATCCATTCATCTATTGATGGACACTTGGGCTGCTTCCATAATTTGGATATTGTAGATAATGCTGCTATAAACATAGGGGTGTATGTATCCCACTGAATTAGCGTTTTTGTATTTTTTGGTTTGATACCCGGTAATGTGATTACTGGATTACAGTGTAGTTCTATTTTAACTGTATGAGGAACCTCCATACAGTTTTCCAGAGTGGCTGCATCAGTTTGCATTCCCACCAGCAGTGCAGGAGGGTTCCTTTTTTTCCACATCCTCACTAGCACCTGTTGTTTCCTGTGTTTTTGATTTTAGCCATTCTGACAGGTGTGGGGTGGTACCTCATTGTAGTTTTGATTTGGTTTTTCCCTGATGATGAGTGATATTAAGCATATTTTCATGTCTGTTGGCCACCTGTCTTTGGAGAAATGTCTGCTCATATATTCTGCCCATTTTTTAGCTGTGTAATTTGTTTTTTGGGTGTTGAGATGTGTAAGTTCCATACATATTTTGGATATTAACCTTTTATTGGATATGTCATTTTCAAATATCTTCTCCCATTCAGTTATTACCTAACAATCATTAATGAGAGATATTTATATCCCACGATCCAAAAATATACCATGGTCTTCATTTTATTAAATGTTTAATTTTTAAATGTACAAATTTTTAAATTTGTGTTTACACTGCATCCCAGGGATAGCAGATTTAAAAATAAGGTTGTAAGCAGACTATCAAAATTCTGGGAAATTATAATAGAGTAGATATGTAGAACTCTTCGGTGAGGAAACCTATAGAAAGAGCGAGAAAGTAGCTTATTCCAGTTTAACTAAAAACCAAATACCTGAGTGTCTGTCCACACTTACTCACGAATACTCTAAACCGACACATCTGCCCTGATGTGGGCTTTCGTGTTCCACCTCCTCCTTTCCTGCCACCTCTCCTACTATTGCAAAGTCACAAAGGAACCAAAATTGAGTTTTCTACATATTACCACTAAAAAATATATATGAAAGCTTTTTTAAAAACTGCTGATCATGCACAGCAGAAAGTAGAATCCGTACTTTTTGGGAAAATACATTAGCTCTCTGCAATGGGCAAGCATGGTCCCCAAGCTAAGCTACAGCCCTGATTCCATAAAGCACTTCTGAAATGTTTGTGACTGCAGAATATACAGAATTAGGGGGGAAAGGGTATATTCAAATTATAGTATTTTTACATCCCTGAATAAAATTGACACATTTTGTTGCTTTTGCAATTGTCAGCCTATACATCGCTTCCACCCAAGAAAGAGTGAATTAAAACATTAAACATCTGAATGACCAGTATAGGCACAGAGACCTTCTCTACATGAAGAGCTATTTATCCATATTTCTCTAATCTACTGGTCTTCTTTCCTCTGTCTCAAAGAATGTGGTTTTTATATAGTATATTTCATCAAGTTAGCATTAAGTATTATATTTTAAAGAAAAAGAAAACTCTAACCTATAGTAATCAGAAACAAAGAAAGATTGGGTGAAATCCAGTTTTCCATGTAATCCTTTAGTAAGAAATAGGCTTATAGTGAAGTAGATAAACAGGTAATTAATGTAGTTAATGTAAATGTATGCACGAAGGGAAAAAAATCCTTAAGAAGATACTTGGAAAGAGAAAAAGAGGGCAAAAATGGTAAAGTGCTATCAATCTAGGCCTAGCATCAAGTTTGTAGCAGGAGAATCTACAGGTATTCTCTGATGATCAGGATTCACCTCTAGTGAGCATCTATTACTTGTAAAGGATTTGTGCCTTCCCAAGATTAATTTTAAAAAATACCCATATAGGCATGTGGAAGTGTTTTAGAGGAGGGACAAAGTCAGGGAACAAATGAAAAAAGATGAACTTCATTTATTCACCAGCCCACTCACCTCTGTGAGGTGATCTACTCATCCAACTATCCACGCCATACTTTCACCATCTTGGAAGGTGCACAAAACTTAGGAAGCCCTCCCAAGTCCATTTATCTTCCTATGAGAGCAGTGGTGAGGTACGGTCTTTGTAGTTATTTGGTTTTCTGACTATATTGAAAACTAAACTGTGGGTTCTCCATGGTACTAAGGAATTTAAACACAGGACTGAAGTCTTCACACCTTAACATCATAAAAGCCATATTATGAAAAGCCCACAGCTAATATCCTCAATGGGGAAAACTGAGAGCTTTCCCCCTGAGATCAGGAACACGACAGGGATGTCCACTCTCACCACCGCTGTTTAACAGTGTTGGAAGTCTTAGCCTCAGAGATCAGACAACAAAATGAAATAAAAGACATCCAAATTGGCAAAGAAGAAGTCAACCTTTCACTTTTCTCAGATGACATAATACTCTACATGGAAAACCCAAAAGACTCCACCAAAAAGCTGATAGAACTGATATAAGAACTCAGCAAAGTCGCAGCACACAAAATCAATGTACAAAAATCAGTTGCATTTCTATACACTAAAAATGAAGCAACAGAAAGAGAAATCAAGAAATCATTCCCATTTACAGTTGCACCAAGAACCATAAAATACCTAGGAATATACCTAACCAAACATGTGAAAGATCTGTATGCTGAAAACTACAGAAAACTTCTGAAGGAAACTGAAGAAAACACAAAGAAATGGATAAACACTCCATGCTCCTGAATTGAAAGAACAAATATTGTTAAAATGTCAATACTACCCAAAGCTATCTACACTTTCAGTGCAATCCCAATCAAAATTGCACCGGCATTCTTCTCAAAGCTAGAACAAGCAATCCTAAAATTTGTATGGAACCACAAAAGGCTCCAAAGAGCCAAAGTAATTTTGAAGAAGACGACCTAAGCAGGAGGCATCACAACCCCAGACTTTAGCCTCTACTACAAAGCTGTAATCATCAAGACAGTATGGCATTGGCACAAAAACAGACACATAGACCAATGGAATAGAATAGGGAACCCAGAATGGGACCCACAAATGTATAGCCAACTCATCTATGACAAAGCAGGGCAGAGTATCCAATGGAAAAAAAGGCCATCTCTTTAGCAAATGGAGCTGGGAGAACCGGACAGCAACATGCAGAAGGATAAAACTAGACCACTTTCTTACACCATTCACAAAAATAAACTCAATATGGATAAAGGACCTGAATGTGAGACAGGAAACCATCAAACCCCTAGAGGAGAAAGCAGGAAAAAGCCTCTCTGACCTCAGCCGCAGCAATTTCTTGCTCAACACATCTCCAAAGGCAAAGGAATTAAAAGCAAAATGAACAATTGGGATCTCATCAAGATAAAAAGCTTCTGTACTACAAAGGAAACAATCAACAAAACTAAAAGGCAACCGACAAGATGGGAAAAGATATTTGCAAATGACACATCAGATAAAGGGTTAGTATACAATATCTATAAAGAACTTACCAAACTCAACACCCAAAAAACAAATAATCCAGTGAAGAAATGGGCAGAAGATAAGAATAGACACTTTTCCAAAGAAGACATCCAGATGGCCAACTGGCACATGAAAAGATGCTCAACGTCACTCCTCATCAGGGAAATACAAATCAAAACCACATTGAGATACCACCTCACACCGGTCAGAGTGGCTAAAATGAACAAATCAGAAGACTATAGACGCTGGAGAGGATGTGGAGAAATGGGAACCCTCTTGCACTGTTGGTGGGAATGCAAACTGGTACAGCCGCTCTAGAAACCAGTGTGGAGGTTCCTCAAAAAATTAAAAATAGACCTACCCTATGACCCAGCAATAGCACTGCTAGGAATTTACCCAAGGGATCCAGGAGTGCTGATGCATAGGGGCACTTGCACCGCAATGTTTATAGCAGCACTCTCAGCAATAGCCACATTATGGAAAGAGCCTAAATGTCCATCAACTGATGAATGGATAAAGAAATTGTGGTTTATATACACAACGGAGTACTATGTGGCAATGAGAAAGAATGAAATATGGCCCTTTGTAGCAACATGGATGGAACTGGAGAGTGTGATGCTAAGTGAAATAAGTCAGCCAGAGAAAGACAGACCCCATATGTTTTCACTCTTATGTGGATCCTGAGAAACTTAACAGAAGACCAATGGGGGAGGGGAAGGAAAAAAAAAAGATGGAGACAGCCAAAGCATAAGAGACTCTTAAAAACTGAGCACAAACTGAGGGTTGATGGGGGGTAGTTGGTGGGTATTGAGGAGGGCACCTGTTGGGATGAGCACTGGGTGTTGTATGTAAGCGACGATTCACGGGAATCTACCCCAAAACCAAGAAGAGCACACTGTATACATGGTACGTTAGCCAACTTGACAATAAACTATATTAAAACCAAAAGAAACAAACAAAAAAAAAAAAAAGACTGAAGTCTTAGTGGGGTTTAAACCCAAGCAAAATAGGTATTTCAACAATCCAATGTTAGACTGTCAAACTTGAATCAAAAATCAGTTATCACCACTTAGTGAGCTGTTGTGCCTATGAAAATGTTACTGTGCCTGGAAGTCTGTTTGTATCCTTGTTGGGAAAAATGGTTTTTACAGATGTAACTCAGCAAGGATCTCCAGACCAGAATATCCTTCTTTAGGGTGCTCCCTAAGACCAATGTCAAGTTCTCCTGAAGAGAAGAGGATGAGAGAAAACACTCAGAGAACACCACGTGCAGACACACAGAGACTGGTGTGACGCTGCCACAGGCCGCGAACACCTGCCCCCACCGGGGGCCAGAAGAGGCGACAGCAAGTGTGGCGGCCAACAGTGATTGCAAACTTCTGGCCTCCGAAGCAACGAGACGAGTGCCAATTTTACCGCACTCTGCTGTGGAAGGTGTTAAGAAACAATCCGCAAGCACGCCTCCCTCACAAAGTAGCAGACAGAACTGACGTGAGCATTTGCTGCACGTGGTAAGTGGGACCGCATGTGTCACTGGGCCCTGCCTGCCATCACCCTAGGGGCTGGCCTAGCAGCTGTCTGGTGAGAGACGGCTGCAGCCTGGACGCCTGTGGTGGGAGTGAAAACAGAGACAAACCTGAGACGTACTCAGGAGGCCGAAGTTGCAGGACGTGATGAAGACTGGGACGCCCGAGGCTGCAGAAGAGACTCCCAGAGACTCTGGATGAAAACCGGAGACGTGTGAGCTGTACGTCTGCACACTGTACGTGTGTGAAGGGCACATGGCTACCACACCAAAGGGTAACCTGGGGCAGGATCCCCAGGGCGCCACTCTGCGGAAAACATTAGGTTTGCAGAACATTTAAGGAAAACGGCGATGATAGCTATTTTGGGGGCCATTTGACTGAACAGGTGCATTCTTCTAATACCACCTTGTATTTCCACGGTAATAACTTCCTTTAGCTCTGGAGCAACGGTCTGAACATAGATGTTCTATTTAACATTTGAAAAGCCCATTGCAGTTTGCCAATTTTTTGTATGGCAGATATTTTAAGAATGTATTCACCTTGTTAACGTAAAAGTTATTCCTCTGCACTGAGTAGCATCTCTGCTGCTACCTCATTTCTAACGCCTGTGCATTAACTCACAAGAGCACACATTTAAATAACATTCCACGTGTGATCTGTTTCAGAACGGTCGTATATGCGCACTACAGAGGAAAGTCAAAAGTTCCTTTGGTAATCACTACACAAAGCACTGAAGAGTGAAATAAGGCTTCCAGAGTCCTATTAAAAAGGTCTAGATAAAACCTAGTTAATAATCCTACAGCAGCATCAGCCACTAAACAGTCAAGACCCTACCGCTGCGCAGTCTGAGTGATGCGGGCCCCCAGGAAAGCCCTTGGGGACAATGGCTCTGCTTCCCTTACCTGATCTCATCATTACAGAAGGAACTTTTTAAAAATAATGATGTGAGCCTTATAAGGCCAGCTTGGGAAAACAAAGCAAATTGGGCACCACTACCTTGGAAAAGTAACAGAACAGGAAAAATGGCATCACCTTTTCCAGCCCTTCCTCTTAAGCCCCAAAGAGCATTCTGACTGCTCTCCTCGCACGTATTCGTTTATACCTCTCACTTGCTTCTCCAAGAAACTCGACAGTCCCTCCCCAAAGTGAAGTAGGTACATTCCGTATTTACTTAGCACTGTGAAACAACGTGTAGTTTTTACTTCACTGTTGTTGCCAGTTTGTCTTTTCTTCTAAAGCCCAAGCGCTTTTGAGGCAGGGAACCCGTTTTCGCTCCTGGATCCCCAGCCCCTTAACACAACGCCTGGCGTCCGGTGGCACTTTGTAAGCACTTGCTGATATGAAGAAGGACAAGCACCTTCTCACCCTGTGACGTGGTCGGCTCCCGCTCTTTTGCTCGTTACACCCCTGTTAATCCCAGTCAATTCTGAGAAACCACCCACGCTTGCTCCTCACACCCCGGCTAATCCTAATCTATTCTGAGAAACCACCCAGGCTCACAGTGACTGAGTTCTCCTCCAAGTTCCTAAAATACAGAAAACACTGGTCTTACAGTTTCCAAGACCATCGTAAGTTTATTATCTATGCAAATAAACTAACAGATGTGTGGCTTAAACTTTGACTGCTATTGCATTACACAAAAATGACCGCATAGGTTTTACTAAATTTGGGATTGGTTAACATAAAATACAGACTACATAGCATGTGTTTAAAATAAGAAGAAAAAAAAAAAGAAACTTTAGGAAATTCCGGAAGGACCTCAAGGATATAGATATTCCTCCAAACAACTGTAGGGGTTAATCTGTGAGAATTGCTAGCAGCAGACAATGCTGTATGTTTCTGGGTGAGCTGCAGCACTATTTAATATCTGGGGGGTCAGCTTTTCACTACAGACATGCACGTCCAAGGTGGACTGTGAACTTCTCCATGGATTTTTCGTGCTCAGATCGTCACTGTCCACGAGACACTGGCATAGATCCTCGCATATTGTTCGTGATCATTTACTGATGGCTACTCTGTGCCTGTCTTACAGATGAGGATGCTTAGTTTGAGAAAGGGAGCTATAATCCTAGTAAACTACACCCACAAAGACTTAGGTCAAGTTAAGACACCACTTTGTATTCAATGTTTCAACAAATGTTTTCAGATGAGTGAGTTAACACAGAATATAAATATAATAACAAAGCAGATAAAATCACATGTAAACCAAGTTTTGTTTTACAAAGGGTAGAACGTTTTTTATGAGATTGTTTTTGTATCTCCTGTCGTCCATCTATTTGCTTAGTATTTGCTGCCTTTAAACACTTTTTTCTTTTAGCATATCCTTTCTTCCCAGTTTGGTTGACATCGTGAAAACGGACTGTCTAATATCTCTTTAAACCATCCCAGTCTTGTCCACGATTTACGCCCAACACCTCTTTGCTGATTAACCTGACGTACAACTGAATTAACGTCATTGGAAATGAAGTCCGTCTTGACTGAAGTTTCAAACCCCCATTGCCATCAGACCGGAATAAAAGGGAGCTCAAAGAAGAGGGAAGCACTGCATGGTTTGGAGGCCACACGTCGATCCCCAGGCCACATATCGTTGCGTCATTTTTGGCACTGGAGGAGGATTATCTAAGTTTCGTTCCTGTTTTGTTCCTAAATTCGTTCATGCCAGGTGTGTCTGCAAAGGGACGCTCTCCCTCCCGGACACTATGCTGACAGAACTTTGGGGCGAGGCGGGGGGTGGGGGGAGGGGTCCTTTATCTCTTCACTCAGTCCAAAGCAAAGCTGGTGATGAAGACCATGGTAGCCAGTTAATGTTACTCAGCGTAAGAGCCGGCACTTACTGAGTGCTTACTCAGTGCGATCCGCTCAAAGTGACCTGCAAGTATCGTGGTCGGCAGCCTTTACAACGATCTTCATGCCCATGGCAAGCAAATACGCTGAGGTACAGGGAGGTCGGTATGCCTCACCGCCAGGTAAGGGACAAGTAACAGGAGAGCAGGTGGTAAAACCCCAGGAGTCTGACTCCACAGCCCACATTCCTCTGGCCCAGCAGAGAGGAGTCACAGGCGACTGGAGGATGAGAGATAGAAACTGACCAGCATTTGCACATCCAAGTTCTAAAGGACTGTCAAGTTTTTCCAAAAGAATGTTAATCTAATCATTTTAGGACAGGTAAGATACGTCTGGCTTAATCGGTATCTTAGCAAAGTTTACTTTTAAGAAAACGTTTTAAAATTAACCTTTAATATGTGTCCAGAATAACTCACAATGGAAAACGGGCAGAAAATTCACAGAAGAAATAGAATGGTTAAGCAGCAAGAAAAATCATTATCTTCACCTGTATTTTCTTCAGGTTAATAACTGAATTTACATGTAAGAGTCATAAGACTCAAAACTAGGTATAACTTTACTAGACAGGAACCTTACTTTAAAAAAATCCAAAGGAAATAATCATAAAACATAACAAATATATACATAACAATGTTAATAATGAAAAATCAGATTCAGCCTAAGCATCTGGAAAAGGAACATTCACATAGGGCACACCTGTGTAATAATGTGAAACTATAAAAATAAATTATTATGCAGCATTCCAAAAATTTATGAAGATCTCAATGTCATTTGAAAATGTTGATACTTTGATATGAACTGTGTTGAATATGTGGAGCTAACTGAGGAAACTGCCATCTTGATAGTATTAAGTCTTCCAGTCCGTGAATTTGGGAGTCTTTTCATTCATTTAGTTTCTTCAATATCTTTCAACCATGTTCTCTAGTTTTCAGTGTACAAATTTTATACTTGTGTTAAAACTATGCCGAAGTATTTTATTTTTTTGTTACTAGAAAAGAAATTGTTTCTTCATTTCGTTATTTGATTGTTTATTGCTTGTTTATAGAGAAAAACTGATTCTTGTACATTGATCTTGTATCCTGCAACCTTGCTAACCTCATCTACCAGATCTGTTCATATTTTAAGGGATTCTTCAGAACTTTCTAGATTCAAGATTATAACATCCAAAAAGAGATATTTCTACTTCTTATTTTCCAACTGAGAAGGCTTTCATGTGGTAGCAGTTAAGGTGGTGGAGAAGTAGGGGGACCCTAAGTTTGCCTCATCCCTTGAGACAAGCAGATAAATATCAAATTATTGTGAACAACCAAGAAATCGATCTGAGGACTGAGAGAACAGACTGAACAACTAGAAGTAGAGAAAACAGCTGGATCACAGAAGGTAGGAGTTGCAGAAAGTTGATTTGGGGAGAAAAGTTGATTTGGGGAGAAAGTTGATTTGCAGACGCCACAGAGGGGAGGGAGAACTGGGTCACAGAGACAGAAGGCAGTGAGAAAGTGAGGGTGAGAGTGAGAGAGAGACAGAATGTGCTGGGGATTGCACAAGAGAAACTCTTCCCCAAAAACCACTGACTGGGAAATGGAGAAGGGCTGAATACCACAAGTTATTACAAGCAGCGGAGCACAAAGTCTGAAGGTTTAGAAATCTGCACCATCGCTGGGGTCCTGCAGGGCAGGCTTAACCCTGCGTGCTCCTGTGGGGAGGGAGGGTGGAAACCCGGGAGCAGGCAGCATGGTCTGAGGATCTCCTGGATCACAAGGGGAGAAACAGTTGCCCCACTTGGAGTGCATCTGGGAGTCACGGCACAGCCTCTCCAGGGACAAAAAGAACTGGCAAACCTCAGCACCACCTTTGTGCTGCACTTTGCCATAACCTCTGAACCACTGCTCAGTCCTGCCACTGCTTTTCTGGCACAACCTTGCAAATAGCATGAAGGTGACAAAACAATCCTCCAGAGGATCAACACGGGTCCCCATCGTGCAGGTCCCTAAAATTTGGAGTTTGGGGTTTTGAAACACAGACATGCGCCTGAGATAAAACACAGGAGTATTGTGTTGACTGGCAGGCAGACAGCTCGGATGCAGGCAGGGTGAAGGCAGGTTAGAGAGGGAGGGAGCCAAACCATAAGAGAGTCTTAAAAACTGAAAACAAACTGAGGGTTGATGGGGGATGTGGGGGGGGGGGGTGATGGGTATTGAGGAGGGCACCTGTTGGGATGAGCACTGGGTGTTGAATGGAAACCAATTTGACAATAAATTTCATATAAAAAATTTTAAAAATAATAAATAAATAAATAAATAAATAACAAGTAATATCCATTCTTCTCAAACTGTTCCAAAAAGTAGAAATGGAAGGGAAACTTCTAATCTCCTTCTATGAGACCAGCATTACCCTGATTCCAAAACTAGACAATGAGTCCACTATAAAGGAGACTTACAGGCCAATATTCCTGATGAACATGGATAAAAAATTCTCAACAAGATACTGGCAAATAAATCTAACAGTACATAAAAAAAAAAAATTATTCACCACGATCAAGTGGGATTTATTCCTAGGCTGCAAGGCTGATTCAGTATTCCCAAACCAATCAACGTGATACACCACATTAATAAAAGAAAGAAGAAGAACCATCTGATCCTCTTATAGATGCAGAAAAAGCATTTGACAAACTATAGCATCTCTTCCTGATAAACACTCTCAACAAAGTAGGGACAGACAGATGAACATACATGAGCATCATAAAAGCCATGAGACACCCACAGCTAATATCACCATAAACAGGGAAAGACTGAGAGCTTTCCCATTAAGGACAGGAACAAGACAAGGATGTCCCGTCTCACAATTACTATTTAAAGCAGTACTGGGGCACCTGGGTGGCTCAGTCGGGTGAGCATCCGACTTTGGCTCAAGTCTCTCGGTTCTTGGGTTCGGGCCCCGTGTCAGGTTCTGTGCTGACAGACGGATCCTGCATCCTGCTTCAGATTCTGTGTCTTCCCCTCTCTGTGCCCCTCTCATGCTCTGTCTCTGCCTCCCAATAATAAATAAACGTTAAAAAATTAATAATAAAAATAAAGCAGAACTGGAAGACTTAGCCTCTGCAATCAGATAACAAAATAATAATAATAATAATAATAATAATAATAATAATAAAATGCATCTACATGGGCAAGGAAGAAGTCAAAACTTTCACTATTCACAGAGGACATGATACTCTATGCAGAAAACTCAAAAGACTCTAGTAAAAATTGCTAGGACTAATACATGAATTCAGTGAAATCACAGGATATAAATACCACATACAGAAATCTGTTGCATTTCTATACACCAATAATGAAGCAGCAGAAAGAGAAATCAAGGAATCCATCCCATTTATGGCTGCACCAAAAACAGTAAGATACTAGGAACAAACCTAACCAAAGAGGTAAAAGATCTGTCCTCTGAAAACTATAGAAAGCCTATGAAAGTAAATGAAGAGGACACAAACAAATGGAAAAACATCCTATGCTTATGGATTAGAAGAACAAACATTGTTGAAATATCTAAACTACCCAAAGCAATCTACACATTCAATGCAATCCCTATCAAAATAACACCAGCATTCTTCGCAGAGCTAGAACAAACAATTCCAAAATTTGTATGAAACCACAAAAGACCCTGAGTAGCCAAAACAATCCTGAGAAAGAAAAGCAAAGCTGAGACATCACAATTCCAGACTTCAAACTGTATTACAAAGCTGTAATCATCGAGACAGTATGGTATTGGCACAAAAACAGACACATATATCAATGGAACAGAAGAGAAAACCCAGAAATAGACCCATAAGTTATGGTCAACTAATTTCTGACAAAGCAGGAAGAATATCCAATGGAAAATAGTCTCTTCAGCAAATAGTGTTAGGAAAACTGGACAGCAATGTGCAGAAGAATGAACCTGGACCACTTTCTTACACCATACACAAAAATAAATTCAAAATGGAAGAAAGACCTGAACGTAAGATAGAAAACCATCAAAATCCTAGAGGAGAACACAGGCAACAACCTCTTTGATCTCAGCTGTAGCCAACTTCTTTCTAGACATGTCTCCCAAGGCGAGGAAAACAGAAGCTAAAATGAACAACTGGGGCTTCATTATGATAAAACTCTTCTGCACAATGAAGGAAACAGTCAACAAAACTAAGAGGCAGCCAACAGAATGAGAGAAGATACTTTCAAATGACACATCTGATAAAGGGTTAGTATCCAAAATCTGTAAAGAACTTATCAAACGCAACACCCAAAAAACAAATAATCCAGTGAAGAAATGGGCAGAAGACATGAACAGACACTTTTCCAAAGAAGACATCCAGATGGATAACAGACCCACGAAAAGATGTTCAACATCACTCATCATCAGGGAAACACAAATCAAAACCACAATGAGATACCAACTTACACCTGTCAGAATGGCTAAAATGATCAGCTCAGGGAACAGCAGATGTTGGTGAGGATGCAGAGTAAGGGGAACCTCTTATAATGTTGGTGAAAACACAAAGTGGTGCAGCCACTCTGGAAAACAGTATGAATGTTACTCAAAATTTAAAAATAGAAGCACCATGACCCAGAAACTGGACTACTAGGTATCGACCCAACAGATACAAAAATATGAATTGAAAGGGTTATACGTACCCCCATATTTATACCAGCACTATTAACAATAACCAAACTGCGGAAAGAGCCCAAGCGTCCCTTGACTGAATGGATAAAGAAGATGTGGTATATGGGGTGCCTGGGTGGCTCAGTCAGCTCGGCGTCCAACTTTGGCTCAGGTCAGGATCTAGCAGTGTGTGAGTTCAAGCCCCACATCAGGCTCGCTGCTCTCAGCATGGGGGCCACATCATATCCCCCCCCATCCCTCCCCTCCTTATGCCCTTTCTCTCCAAAATAAATAAACTTAAAAAAAAAGGATGTAGTATGGGAGGTGTTTGTGGGTGCGTGTGTGCATAAACAGTACAGTGGATCATTACTTGGCCATCAAAATAAGTGAAATCTTTCCATTTGCAATGATGTGGATGGACCTAGGGTGTATTATGCCAAGGGTTAGTCAAAGAAAGACCAATACCATATGATTTCACTCATATGTGGAAAAGATGAACACAGTGGAAGGGGAAGGAAAGAAAAAGAGGGGAAGCAAACCATAAGAGATTCTAAATGGTAGAGAACAGAGGGTGGATGGAGGGAGGTGGGTGGGAGATGGGCTACATGTACTAAGGAGGGTACTTGTTGGGATGAGCACTGGGTGTTCTACTCCTGACACCAATATTATACTGTATGTTAACTAACTGGAATTTGAATAAAAATTGGGGGGAAAAAGAAAAAGAAGTTGGCTGAAATTAGTGATGTTCTGGATAATGCTGCTTTAAAATTCTATCATTATTATGAAATTGCTATTCCAGTTCTGAATAACTATGAACTAACAGTTTTATAACCAGTTGTCTCTGTGAACATTTCCCACTGTGGGGACTAAGACATGACAGAAAAGCATAAGTAGATTCTATAAATCTCTTGAGTGGTCTCTGCTTTTCCTGGAGGATCTCAGTTGCCCAATTTGGGGGGCACCTCCTACAGTTTTAAAAAACTCCTGCTAGTATTATCACTCTGTGCAGAAAAAAAAATAAGCAAGAATAAAATGTTCTCTGGATGGCTGAAACGCTCAGTTTTACTTTTATACACCATCAATTTCGCTAGTTATGCATATCATGAGAGACCTTTTTCCCCCTCACTTACTAACAGACGGTAATCTGTTTTCAAGAAACAGAATTCTGTGAGAATGATCTTTTGGACCACAAAGATTTAGATAAAAGTAAGCATATCTTTCAAACCTGTATTAATGTAATGTCTCTTTACATTAAGTTTAGAGAGGTAACTAGATTGTAAGTCTATACCACAGCCAACAAAATGCTTTCAAAAACAGATACTTTTGCATTGTGAAAAAACTTTAGTCCTAGAAAGAGGTTACATCCAACTTTTTGACAAAATTCATCACCATGATCTTATTTGGTACAATATTTAACTGGTGTTTGTTTCTTTTCCATATATGCCAGCTACAATGCAAACTTCATGAAAGTAGAAATTTCTGTCTTTTCAAAATTCATATGTCCTACTTCCTAGAACAGTCGTTAAGTACATGAATGCGTGATAAGTATTTGTTAAATGAATATTCATTATAGCAGCAATGAATACTTAATTCCAGTGCTTTATTTTTGTTGCTGATATTGTATTTGTTTTAACCTTGTCATATGAACTTCTCTGTTGACTATGTTTCCCTTTAGAATGATTATGAAGAACATAATGGATTAAATGAATGCTCTGGTAAGCAAAACGCTAAAGTTATTTTCACTGTACAAAGAAGACAAACAAGATAAATCCTTTATCATTCAAAATCTTGGAATTTAAACAGTTGAAAGTACATTTTAGATGCGGTGCCTGGATGGATCAGTTGGTTAAGTATCTGACTCGATTTCAGCTCAGGTCATGATCCCATGGTTCGTGCGTTCAAGCTCTGCCTCGTCAGGCTCTGTGCTGACAGCCTGGAACCTGCTCGAGATTCTTTCTTCCTCTCTCTCTGCCCCTCCACCACTGGTGCTCACACGCTCGCTTGCTCTCTCTCTCTCTCTCACCCTCCCTCTCAAAATAATTTAGCGTTTTTTTAAAAAAAAAAACCAGAAAGTACATTTTTAGAAGAGATGTATGGTTTCACAGGGTTTGAATGTCAACCATGTAACAAGCAAATTTCTAAACCTTGCCATGTCTTTGCTCCCTCATACATAAATTGTGAGACTTTCGTAACACAACTGTTGAAGACCAAATTAGAGGACATATTTCATGTCACTATCAATGAATTGGCACCTTGGAAAAGTTCTATAAATGGTAGTTTTTGCAAGTATTATCTCTTGGGAGATTGTTAAGTGTTTGTATGGTTAGGCTGAATAATAATCAGCTTTCATCATGGAGTCCTCTCCTGTGTGTGTAGAAAGGACAGTGGGAAAGGGACATGGTCAATAATCTGTTCCAAGTTTGCCCACTGGGAGCGCTTTCAGACTGGCTTTAATGTCCTTTGATATGATGACATCCTTTAGTTTTCCTGACCACTTCCTTATTTTCAGGACCCATAAGATGCCCAAGGCCGATTTTGTATTTACTCTGTGTAGTCCTGGAATCAACAAATTCCCCATGGAAGCCTGATTTATTTAGAGGAAATTGGGATGTAGTCCATTGGTTTTTGCTCATTACAACTATTTCTGGGAAATATTTATACATATATACATGTGTGTGTGTGTGTGTGTGTGTGTAAACATGTATATATGTACACATGCTTATACATGCTGCCCTGCACACACATATGCATCTATTATTTGTTGTGTCCATGTGCACACATGCATAGAGGAGACACACACACACTCATGTGGTACCTCCAATCCAACATCTCAAGGGGATTCTAGCTTTCTGCCTTGCCTGTCACTACTTACTCTTAGGGAGTCCAGTCTCATGGTTACAATGAATTTACAGATTTGATCAACCCGAGTATACAAATAAATTAGTTCCAGAAATGCTACCACACACCTCTGTGAAAAACAAGGTTAACTACTGGAGCGGTGTTTGTGTAGAGTTCTGTCCTTAGCCTCGCCATCGCCAGTTAAACAGTGCCTTCCCAAGTTCCTCATGCTAATGCCTTTCTTCACACCCCTCACCACACTTACGGATTGCATCCAAATTCTCTCCAAGTTCTGCTTGATCTACTTTTAAAATCTTGCAAAAAGTTTTATTCAGAGCCTCCTCTACGGAGGAGCTTGGCCTCACCTCCACCTGCACACAAGGTCTCACCCACTGAGTCGGACCCCAGGCTGGGAGCCCTACCTGCTGCCAGGTGTGCTCTGCGATGGTACGGAAGACAGCTCAGGAGACCCCGTCGCTGTGAATCTAGCGCTGCACCTGCCAAGGGTCCTTGTCATCCAGGAATGCAGTCCTGTCCTCGCCGACGCCCACCACGAGCTGCAGAGGAAAGCAGGCCCCAAGCAGGGTCAGGTGGGGCCACCACCACCAAGCCCACCCCCACCCCAGCCTCTGCCCCATCCATCCCGCCCTTGTTGCCTTCGCTGACTCTGTGCCCGTGGGCCCCAGGGATGCCAGCATGGTTTTATTCACACAAGGTATGGGTGTCGCTCTGGGGTACGTGGTCTGCGGGTCCTGACAGATGCACACACTTGGCTGATCGCCATCGCGGCTTCTGAAGAGCTCCATCACTGCCAGAATCCCATGACCACCCCGTTCAGAGCCACCCCCCCGCCCCTAGACTGCCTCCTATCCCACATGTCACCAAAATGGAATAACACCACAGGTAGCTTCCTGGGTCCTAAATCCTTGTAAGATTCATTCACGCTCCATGAACTGGTTCTTCTCGCTGGAGAAGCAAGTGTTCTGCCGTCCTACGGACGCTCACCCACAAGGGCTTGAAGGAGAGCGGGTTTCCAGTTACTGGTGATGATGAATAAAGAACATCTGCATACTGATATATGTGAACAAAGTATCCATATCAGTAGAGGGGGAAGTCTAGGGTCATATGATAAATGCAGATTTAACCATATAGAAAACTGCCAAACTGCTTTGCAAAGTGGTTGTGGATTTAAATTACTAATTTTGTTGAGAACCTTTGTATGTTTGCTCACAAGGGATTTCAGCCTGTATTTTTCTTTCCTTCTCTTTTCTTTTTTCAAATAGGCTCCATACCTGACATCGGGCTTGAACCCATGACCCAGAATCAAGAGTCACATGCGCTACTGAGCCAGCCCAGGGCCCCTTACTTTTCTTATAATATCTTGTAAGACATTAGGAAAATGCTATCCCCACAAAATGAGTTGGGAGTATTTCCTCCTCTTCTAATCCCTGAAAGAGGCTGTGGAGAATAAATGCTATTTCTTCTTTAAACGCTTGCTAGACATTCACCACTGGAAAAAAATCTAGATTGGAAGCTTTCTTTGTTGGATGTTTTTTAATTATGAATTCAATTTTTTTAACAGGTATGGCTACCTGTTCTTGAGAAACCTTTGTTAATTTGTGTGTTCACACAAAAAAATTTAAATACTGTATGTTTTCTGGAATTTTTTAATTTAAGAAATACAGGCATATCTCAAAGTTACTGAGGGCTAAGTTCTGGACCACCATAAAGTGAGTCAAATAAATTTTTCGGTTTCCCATTACACATAAAAGTTATTTTATATTATACTATAGACTACACTGTAGTCTAAATTTGGTAGAGCATTATGTCTATGAAAAATGTATATGCCTTAATTTAAAAAATTTCTATATGAGCTTTCAGTAACTGTAATCACTGATCACCACAAAAATATAGTAATAATGACAAAGTTGGAAATATTGCAAGAATTACCAAAATGATACATGGAGTGAGCAAACGCATTGGAAAAATGGCACCGGTAGATTTGGTCAATGCAGGGTTGCCACAAGACTCCAATTTGTAAAAACACAGCATCTGTGAGATGCAAAGAAACAAAGCACAATACAGTAGGGGTACACCTGTATTAAGATTAGTCGATGGGCAGGGGGTGCCTGGGTGGCTCAGTTGGTTGGTGTCTGACTTCAGCTCAGGTCATGATCTCACGATTTGGGAGTTCAAGCCCCGCGTCGGACCCCGTGCTGACAGCATGGAGCACGAGCAGACGTCTGGTAATTAGATCCTTGCACATACAGATAGCTCACTCAAATAAAAGTTATCATCTCTGGTAGTAGCTCTCTCTGAGCCAGCTCCCCCACCAATCTAAATTATTTTAGGTAGTTCAGGGAGAGATATAAAGGTTTTCTTGATGGGGTGCCTGGTGGCTCAGTTGATTGAATGTCTGACTCTTGATTTTGGCTCAGGTCATGATCCCAGAGTCTTGGGATAGATCCCCAAGTCAGGCTCCATGCTTAGCATGGAGCCTGCTTGGGATTATCTCCCTCTCCCTATGCCTGTCTCCCCCACTCAGTCTCTCTTTAAAAATTAATTAATTAATTAATTAAAAAGAAAAAAGAAAATCATCTGTTAAAAAAAAGTTTTCTTGAGTCTGCTGAATCTTGGTTGCCTTCAGCTCAAAATAATATACATGCCAAAATGGCATATTTGGGGGTCACATATTCTCCCCTCCACCCAAAAGAATTACTTGAATATAATATTCTCTAAATAAATCCCAAGACCCGAGAATCTTTTAGAGAGAACAAGAAGTTCTATCAGTGAGAAAACCAGCCCATTTAGCAAAACCCTAATGTCATGCAGAAGGTATGCTTTCTTGATATACAAAATTTTAAAAGGCCTGGAAACCTCAATTTCAATCCTTGAGTAGGAATTTCCTATTGATAGCTTGTTTTAAATGCTACTATCCAAACTATTAAACAAAAATTGATCTGACAGACTAGTATTAAAATTCCATGCAAATAAAACACATATTGAAAGAAAAGTCAGTCGACTAAGAAACTGAAAGCCATCAAATTGTACTTAAGCTAGAGGACAGTTGAACTGCAATATCTGAACCCTAACCCAAGTGCCTAAAAATTGCTGAATTCTTCCTTTCTTCCTGCTTAATAATGTTCTCAGTGCTTATAAAATATACGTATGTTAACTAACGGTTTCAATTTTATTATTACTAAAAAGCCACGGTGCCATGCGGAACGGAAGCTCTAGCTGGATGCTGTCATGCGAGACAATAACGGAAGAAGGCAGAGGCCAGAGAGGAGCACTGACAAATCGAACATGTGACTGAAGCTTTCCTGGAAGTTCAAGTCCAGCCCTGCTGCCAGAGGAGGCTAGCAGAGCACCACTCCAGCCTTTACCACATGCAGACGAGGGGCCACCCAAGAACTAGTGAAATCAAAAATAAAAATCAATTATTATTGCTATAAGCCAATAAAAATTTTTAAAGTCAGTACATTTCTATGCCATCCTACTCTTCTATAGTAAAGTCATTCTACAATATTCATATTTTTCAAAATGTTCTGGTCAAAATTATTCTTTGAAATCCTGTCTCAAATATTTTTACTGCTTATTCTGATTTTAAAATATAAGCTCAGTATAGACATTTAAAAATATCATAAAGATATTATAAATATACCAATAACATTACTTTATTTCCTATTTTATTTATTTATTTATTTTAATTCAAGATAGTTAACACACAGTGTAGTATTGACTTCAGGAGTAGAACCCACTGATTCATCACTTACATGTAACACCCAGTGCTCATCCCAACAAGTGCCCTCCTTAATGCCCATCACCCATCCAGCCCATCTCCCCCACCCACTTCCCCTCCAGCAACCCTCCGTTTGTTCTACTTAAGAGTTTCTTATGGTTTGCCTCCCTGTTTTTATCTTATTTCTCCTTCCCTTCTCCCATGTTCATCTGTTATGTTTCTTGAATTCCACATATGAATGAAATCATATATTTGTCTTTCTGACTTATTTCACTTAGCATACTCTAGTTCCATGCACATTGTTGCAAATGGCAAGATTTCATTATTTTTGATCACCATTGTACATATATATTATCTATATATTCACATATACCACATCTTCTTTACCCATTCATCAGTTGATGGACATTTGGGCTCTTTCCATATTTTGGCTATTGTTGATAGTGCTGCTATAAACATCGGGGTGCGTGTGCCCCTTTGAATCAGCGTTTTTGTATTCTTTGGGTAAATACCTAGTAGTCCAATTGCTGGATCATGAGGTAGTCATATTAACTTTTTGAGGAACCTCCGTACTCCTTTCCAGAGTGGCTGCACCAGTTTGCATTCCCAGGAAAAGCACAAAAGTGTCCCCCTTTCTCCACATCGTCGCCAACACCTGCTGTTGCCTGAGTTGTTCATTTTAGCCATTGTGACTGGTGTGAGGTGGTATCTCATTGTGGTTTTGATTTGTATTTCCCTGATGATGAGCGATGTTGAGCATCTTTTCATGTGTCTGTTAGCCATCTGGATGTCTTCTTTGGAAAAGTGTCTGTTCATGTCTTCTGCTCTTTTCTTCACTGGATTCTTTGTTTTTTGGGTGTTGAGTTTGGTAAGTTCTTTATAGATTTTGGATACTAACCCTTTATCTGATATGTCATTTGCAAATATCTTCTACCATTCCATAGATTGACTTTTAGTTTTGTTGATTGTTTCCTGTGCTGTGCAGAACATTTTTTTATCTTGATGAGGTCCCAATAGTTCATTTTTGCTTTTCTTTCCCTGTCTCCAGAGACATGTCTAGTAAGAAGCTGCTGTGGCCGAGGTCAAAGAGGCTGCTGCCTGCTTTCTCCTCGAGGACTTTGATGGCTTCCCGTCTTATGTGTAGGTCTTTCATCCATTTTGAGTTTATCTTTTGAGTATGGTGTAAGAAAGTGGCTCAGGTTCATTCTTCTGCATGTCACTGTCCAGTTTTCCCAGCATGATTTGAAGAGACTGGCTTTTTTCCATTGGATATTCTTTCCTGCTTTTCAAGGATTAGTTGGCCATACATTTGTGGATCCGTATCTATTCTGTATCACTGATCTGAGTGTCTGTTTTTGCGCCAGTACCATAATGTCTTAATGATTCCAGCTTTAAGTCCGGGATTGTCATGCCTCCGGCGTTAGTTTTCTTTTTCAACACTACTTTGGCTATTCATGGTCTTTTCTGGTTCCATACAAATTTTAGGATTGCTTGTTCTAGCTCTGTGAAGAATGCTGGTGTTATTTTGATAGGGATTGCATCGAATGTGTAGATTACTTTGGGTAATATAGACATTTTAACAATATTTATTCTTCCAATCCCTGAGCATGGAATATTTTCCATTTGTGTCTTCTTCAATTTCTTTCATTAAGCCTTCTATAGTTTTCAGCAAACAGATCTTTTATCTCTTTGGTTAGTTTTATTTCTAGGTATTTTATGATTTCTGGTGCCATTGGAAGTGGGATGGATTCCTTGATTTCTCTTTCTGCTGCTTCATTATTGGTGTATAGAAATGCAACCGATATCTGTATGTTGATTCTATATCCTGAGACTTTACTAAATTTACGTATCAGTTCTTGCAGTTTTTTGGTGGAGTTTTTCTTGTTTTCCCTATAGATTATCATATCATCTGCAAAGAGTGAAAGTTTGACTTCTTTGCCAATTTGTATGCCTTTATTTCTTTCTTGTTGTCTGATTGCTGAGGCTAGGACTTCCAGTACTATGTTAAACAAACAGCAGTGAGAGTGGACATCCACCTGTGTTGGGCTCTGTGTGGAGTCTGCTTGGGATTCTCTCTCTCTCCTCTCTCTGCCCCTCCCTCCACTTGTGCATGCCCTCTCTCTCTCTCAAAATAAATAACTGTAAAACACTATCAAGCCATGATCCATGTGATTAACAATGTCTGCAGTTTGCATAATGCTGAACCTGATGTCATTATATATTTTCAGAGTCTTTTAGACGTACTTTATTGTTCACTTATTATTCTGTGTATTTTCTGAGATGAATCACATATAATCTTTCTAATTCTCCATGATTAAACAGAATAAACTTCAGGATGAAAGCTGACAATGAATAACCTTTGAAAACACATTCATTTAATGCTACATATCCATATCCCATTTTAGAATGTTTGAATAAGTTAAAGCAACACATTTTCATTGAAAAGTATGTTTAAGTAGTCGTTCTAATTCACTAAATGAAATACCTCAACTACAAAGTGTTCAAACAAGTTTCATCCTTTCCCACTGCTGTACTACATCCTTATTTCCTCCCATCATTCTCAAAGCCACTCTAAATAATGTGTGAGTCTATTATACGTTAGCATAATGAATCATGGGTTTTTGTAAACCCCGCAGAGAAGGCTACCCTTGGGTAACTAAGCCTCACCAACTGAAGCGCAAAGCCTCTTGGTCTGGAGATGTTGCTGAGTCCCAGACTCACACAGAATGATCTCAATGAAGGTCCTGGGAACTACTGAGGTCAGACAGAAGGTCTGTCCAATCTTAATGGCTCAACATTGTATCAAACAGGTCCTTTAAAGGACTCACCACAAAAATTATCAGAGGCACCAGATTCTACTGGGAATTCAACTGAGTCATAAACTTCTTCTCCACATCTATTGCTCTTTATTTCTTCATGCCCAACAATTATTAATCCCTACAGCTTGTCTCAGATACCAGTTCCTCAAAAGCCTTACCCAACTCCTACATACTTGTTTTAAGGGCTCTCCCTGCATGTCTCTTGGCAATGTGCTTGAGAATTACAGACTTGTACCAGACTTCATTTCAATCACATACACAGCATTTCCCTTACTAAATGGTAAGTCTCCTTGGTGTTAGCAGCTCTGACTCAAACTCAGAATCATTTGTTTTACTCATCTCTTTTCAATCTCTAGTAGTTGCAACAGTGACTATAACTTGAGGGTAGCCAATGGATATTTAATTAAAGGTTCAAGCATTTTTAGAAATTATCTCAGTTTCATAGCTTTCTTATTAAAAGGCCCATTTCTTTATTGACTTGGTTCTTCCTGCAGGAGGACTGCACCCGTTGTGATTTTAAGACTTTCAACCTTATATAGCTGCATGATCCTTTCACTTACTTACTGGTATATGTTTTCCTTGGGCTTTTCAGCTCTGGGTTAGGGATTAACATGGCCTGTGGTCACATAATTTAGATAAAACAGATCCCCCAAGAAGATTAAGGAAGCCTGGGACCATCACTGAGTTTCTTGTATTATCCAGCACTTCCATTAGTGCTGTGCACTTTCTGTCCACTTCCATTCGTTATATTTACTCATCAGAGGACCACACACTCCTACAGTAACATAATTTTATCAAATCTTTGTCCAAGAATATACTGTTTTGTTACATTAGTTCTTATATTTAAGTCTCAGTAATCATGCCAAGGTCCACCACAACAAAATGCAAGCAGATGTGGGAAGAACGTGGAGAATTACCATCCCCAGCTGGACACATCTTTATAAACTGTGCAGGATGGATTATGACTCTCTCAATTTGTTAAATCTGGTGGATATCTACTGTTCTTAAATTCAGAACTATCTACTCAAATGATATAAGACTTAGTATCATCCACTAAGAAAGATCTGTCACTTGTGTGTGTGTGTGTGGGGGGGGGGGGAATAGGACAAAGACACCATGAGGAGATGTGTTATAAAATTAAGAAATACAAGGAAACTACCAAACACACACATAAATATTATTTCTGCTTGTTTACTTGGGTTTACAGTGATTAAGACTGAATGTTTATTGTAATAGTTTTATAGATTAAAGCAAAAAATAACTTGGAAGTATAATGGAAAAGTAAACTAAAACTTAATTATTTGAAATTCTACTAAATACCCATTTATTGACTCTAAACGCTGTATGTAACTTCAATGTTGTTTACTAATTGCACAGAACATTTTAAGTGCCTTATAATTCAAGGTCAAAATCACTGCCAATCTGGAGAACAATGTCTTTTTTTTTAATCTTTATTTATTTTTGAGAGAGAGAGAGAGAGAGCATGAGCAATGGAGGGGCAGGGACAGAGGGAGACAGTGTCCGAAGCAGGCTCCAGGCTCTGAGCTGTAGCACAGAGCCCGAATCAGGGCTGCAACTCACAAATCACAAATTTGTGACCTGAACCAAACTCGGACGCTTAACCCACTGAGCCACGCAGGCGCCCCTGGAGAACAATTTCGAATAAAATACTGACATGACATATCATTTGTAGCCATAATTTTGCAAGTATAGCCTCTGGGCAGTAAAATAATAACCTTACTTAAAAAAATAAATATGAAATACGTATTTGTATTTAAATAAGCATTCTTTGAAAATGTGTTTTGGAAATAATCGAAATGTCCATCCAAATGTTTAAAGTTAAGTATTACACATGATGGAACACTATGTGGCCATCAAGAAATATAATTACATACCAATCATGTATCTAGTATATACCCAGCAGTGTGCGTAAAAACAAACATAATAGTGTTCATACACATCCACATGTACACATATCTGGAGTAGCCTTAATTGTACGCCTTTATTTTCAAATTTATCTACATTGATAACATACTGCTTTGATAAAAAGGTTAAAAATTTTGGAGGTTTCCCAAAATCCCCAGGAAGCCATAAGTGCAGCGCTAAAAGTTGAATAATAACAACGACAGACCCCAGCTTCTCTGTTACTATTTTGCTTTCATCTTCTCCGTCTAGGAACATGATTTTCTGTCTCAAACAGAGCGAATACCATTGAGAGGACTCTGAATGTTCACAGTTGCCCAACTGCCAGGCAACTTTTACGTGATGAATGAATCCAAGTCTTTGCCAGAATGGAAGATGGATCAGGAATTGAGTCTGGACAGATGTGATCCTTCCGGAATCGGAAAGAACAGGAGGGGAGTCAGAAAGCCACAGATGGGCCAATGATCAGTTTTCCAAAAATATGAAGGAGGATATTGCAAAACATGTTTCAGGGAAGTTAAAGTCCGTTAAAGCAACGTAAAGTCAGATTTTAGAACGATTACTTAAGACGGCAATTTATCAATCGTATCTGTGATTACAGGAGGGAGTTTTCTAAAAATTAATTAATGAGCCCCTTTCCTTGTCTCCTTTTTATACACTAATCACCATACTTAGAAATTCTAGAAATACAGTAAAAGCAGTGAAGCTGAATTTGAGCAAAGAATTAGTAAGTTTTCCAGAATAGTTTTGTGAGACTGACGTGGGCTTTGTGCTTGTCTAAAAACATTTTAATCAATATTTAAATTATAATACTCAAGTGCAATTTAGAATCAATTTCAAATGGTACTTCAACTACTATACTGAGTTTAGCCTGCTTCAACTCACTGTAAGTCTGTGAAGCTATAAAAGTCTGTGGGGCACCTGGGTGGCTCTGTCAGTTAAGCATCCAACTTGACTGTGGCTCAGGTCGTGATCTCAGGGTTTGAGATGAAGCCCCACTTCCGGCTTTGCACTGATCACAGAGCCTGCTTGACACTCTCGCTCCTCTGCCCCTCCCCCCCACTTGTGCTTTTTCTCTCAAAAAAATAAATAAATATTTTTAAAAGTCTATTTGTTTATGTTTGAAGAAGACACAAAGCTGGAAGCCTTGTTGAATATGTCTGGTAACAGACTGAAAGAGATACTGGCAAACCTAAAGCAACACATTAATATTTAAAAAATTGAAAAATGGTGATGATGATAATAATCCTACACTTAGGTCTAAAAAATGGTGTATTCAGAATGGAGAAAATCTAGCTAAACAAAAGTTAATATCAAAAGGTTAAAAATTAAATTTATTCAACACGATTCAGGAGTATGATAAATCCAAGCAATGGCTGTCTTAATTTACATTCCACAAAAGAGGTGATCGTCCTATTATATACCAGACAGAAAGGCCATTCGCAAGACTTTGTATTTCATTCTGGATAGTATTTATCAGGACATGATATACAACATGTTTATATTAAGGTAACAAAAACAATAAAATGAGGAACTAAAAGATTTGTTTGCCTGTAAAAAGAATACTGATGAATCAGAAGATATAATAATTGTTACAATCAAGTGTTTCATAAGCCTTCGGATGAAGAGGTACAATGATAAATGACATTGGTTTTGCACAAAAAATCTAGGCTCTAGCAAGAAAGATTTCATCTCAATGACTACGTGGATTTTTATTAGAGAATCACTTGCGAGGTGTTGCAGCATTTAAAGGTGCAACTTTTCAATCCAGCAGATGATGAGTGAGATGTGGTTCTGTCACGTAATGAATGTGTGACCCTAGGAAATCGAGGCAACTGTCGGGGATTCAAATCCATCCTCTGTGAAAGGATGGTTCTGCTGAGGTTCAGGAGGATCAAATGACAGTGTGGATAAAATACTTGGCACAATGCCTGCTACCACGGAGAACACTCAATACATAGTGACTATCTTCTATTTGATGCCATTCGTCAAATGTGCCTCACCAGCCAGAATTCTTGGTAGCAAACAACAGAAATGCACGGACTCCATTAGCTAGAATGAAGTCTGGCTGCAAGTGACAACCAAAGACCAATTCTAAAATCCCAGTTGCTTCAAGTTGTAACCTGCTGAACGGAGCCCTTTATTACTTCTGCACTCACTTATCACCTTCCAAATAAATACTAGACTGAAAGACACCAACTTATGTCAGAGTCTCTTACTGGGGGATCAATCTTACACCAAGTCATCCCAGATATGATCCTAAGAATCAGAACCCTCCCACGGATTTGATGAAATCTGATGAAACCCTCGCATGGATCACCCTCTGAGCAGACGGCAACAAGGCCCTCCTGCTTTCTGATGATGTGACGGTAAATACAAAGAAGCCTGATGGCAAACCCTTACAAGTGTCCCCGGTAGGAGGGACGAAAAGGGACCTTACAACTTCGGATGGGCTATTTGGTTGCAGGTTTGGGGAACTGCAAACCGCCACATTTACCTGAGCACTCTGTGATAAGATAAAAAAGAGAGAGGGAGGCAAACCACAAGAGACCCTTTTAAATACAGAGAACAAACTGAGGGCTGTTGGTGGGGTGCTGGGCGGGGGACGGGCTAAATGGGTGATCGGCAGTGAGGAGGACACTTGTTGGGATGAGCACTGGGTGTTATACGTTAAGTGGTGAACCACTAAATTCCACTAAATTCTACTCCTGAAATCATTATTACACCATATGTTAACTAACTTGGATATAAATAAATAAATAAATAAATAAATAAATAAATAAATAAATAAATAGCTTATGTTCTTTATTCTTCTTTTAAAAAAAAAAAAAAAAAAAAACGGAAAAGAAATCCTTACTTCTTGTGCTATAAGAAAGCTGCTTCCTCTGGCCTGGAGACAACACAGAGCTTCGGATGGTGAGACCAGGACAAGATGATGTTTATCCCCATCGAGATCTGCCCTCCTCTCCTCTAGATGCCTTTAGTCTGTGACCGATAGTCAGGTGTGTGCGGATAGCCTGATAAAAGAAATGCTGTCCCTCCTTTGGGGGGAAAGAGATGAAGAGGCATAGTGGGCCACAGCTAACCCGTACCATCCAGATCTAGAACAGTATGCACAGGAGGGAATGTCTGAGCCCCCTGGAGCAAAGTCCCCGCGGCTTGCTGGGGGGACACCAACTACACCACCCAACCAAGGGCACTGCCACAGACTCTGCATTACATATAGGTTTTCAATCACTGTTATCCCTTCCTTGATTATCTCACGACTAATATAAAGACATACTACCATTTAAAGATACAGCTAACTCCAACAACATGGATTTGAACTGGGAGGGTTCACTTACATGGGGATTTTTTTACAAGCACAGTGCAGTACTGTAAATGTATTTTCTCTTCCATATGAATTTAATAACATGTTCCTCTCTATAGTTATTCTGTGAATATACATATGACATATAAAATATGGGTTGATCCACTATTTCTGTTATTGGTAAGGCCTCCAGTGAAGTTAGTGGTTAAGTCTGGGGAGAGCCCAAAGTTACAGGCAGATTTTGGACTGTAGGGATGGGAGGGCACCCCTAACCCCCACATCGTTCAAGGGTCAACTATATACTGTCCTAGGCAAGATTTGTAAGTTCAAGGCTCGTACTAGTGTGCAAACCTTTCGTGTTAAGAAGACACTGTCAACTGATTAAAAACAGTAAATGAGAATGCCTGTAACTGGGTCGTGTTCTGTTAAGATCATATAGCCAGCACCATCTCCAACAATCTTATGTCTGTACTTTGCAGGTTTTATTTCGCTATAAAATTCCTGAAGATATTTGAGACTCTGATCCTCTTTTTCATTTTTGAAACTATTTTCCATCTCTTTTATGCACAGGTACTAAATATTTCCAATATGAATACTCTCAAATCATTCCTAATCTTCATACTGCTTGGCATAGATATGTGCTTCATAAATGTTCATTTGATAGTGAATACGTTTAGTATTCCATATAAGCTATGTTTCAATTACAGCACACCTTGATTATCTATTACAGAGGATATAAATATTCTGCACAGGAACTAGAAAACCACTGTAATTTTTTCCATTCCCGAACACTATTTTATCCCCTCTTTTTTGTACCTTTTATTTATTTTCATTTAGGACTCATCAAATAGAATGCATTTGATGTTTTAGTATTTATTTCATGTCTGTGTTTCTTCCACTTATAAGAATTTAAGTTCCATGTGGGCAGATATTTTGGACTGTGTCATTCACTCTATCTCCTCAGAGCCTAGAACAGTGCCTGGAACATAGCCAGTGATTGATAAACGTTTGTTCAATCACTAAAGGAAATGTCAGTAGCACTTACATGTGGACAGGAAAATGGTTATCAGAATTCAAGATCACACTGGCAACACTGCATTCCTTCAGTCGTGAAGCCATCGTGGCAGAACCAGAGGATGAAATGTCCCAAGCTCTCCTACTTATGTCAAGCAGTTATGCCAAATGTGGCCACAGCATGTTGCCGACAACTGTATATCTGACAAGCATCGTTTGATCAACTCGACATATGGCCACACCTTGAAACCACTGCTACAACTGAGATAATAAACACATCCATCACTCTTCAAAGCTCCCTCATGTCCTTTGCTATTCTCCCTCTCTACCCACCACTAACCTACCTCTTATGTCCAACCACTGATTTCTTATCCATCACGAAGATCTGCCTGCACTAGGTAAGACTGGCTAGCATGTGTCGCCAGTAGTAAGCATTCATTTAGCCCACAAGTCTGCGGGCGATTTAAGGGCTGACTGACCTAGGCTAGGCTAGTATCTGCTCCACACATCACTCATACTCCTGCCCAGGTAGGTCATCTCCTGGTGATGGCAGTGGCATAAAGGAAGAATCCCAAATCTGCAAGCAACTTTCAACCTTTTAGTCCAGTCACACCCAATAATATTCCATTGGCCAAAGCAAATCTTACAGTCAATCCAAAGTCAAGGGGTGGGAACATCTACTTTTCCTCTTTAGGACATCCACTCGGCAGAGGATGTTGATTCAGAGAGGGCAGAGGTGTGGGAAGTGAGGAAATGTGCTGTTAATACAGTAAGCCACACCAGGAGACAGACTGGCTTACTCAATTTTGTGAATTCCCATGCCTTCCATAGAATGTTCTTCTTAAGTTATCCTAGTGATCTAGTAATTCTTTGTGCTGAACAGAGCCCTCAGAGACTTTCAAACTAAAATAAATTACCAAAAGGTTTTGTTCTTCTGTAACAAGCAAGAATATCAAACACTCTTCAAAGTATAATCCATAAATTTAGTTGATTTGTTATTTTTAAGTCTCCAATTTCCCCAAAACATTTTTTAACACATAACAATGAAAGACAAAGCAGTAACACATGATGAGTAAAATGAAAGGATACGAGCTAGCTCTTGTCTATCTTATTTCTTCATAACCATGTTAATAATCTGTGACTGTAAATTTACTACCTACAATTATGAATTACCATGATTATCAGGTCTTTTGGTACCAGAAATAGTCTTTTGTACCTCTGTTACCTGTTTCTCACCTTAAATTGTACCTTCCATTAGTATTTTTTAAGTCCTCTTTATTTTCTTACATTAAGCCCACAAAAGTATATTTGCTTATACAAATTACCTTGTGTATCCATGTACAAAACGGCCAGTTGTAAAATTTAATAAGCTACTCATATATACAAAAATGTCATGTACTTCTAATCATAATAAGTAGATGCTAGCCATCATGTACCAGATACACTAAAACAGTTTGAGTTAAAAAGTATATATTTTATATGTACATTTTGCAAAGTATTTAAAAGTATTTTAATCACCAAATATCAACAGTCTAAACTTCATTGAATTTTTGCTATTACATAAACTTAACATGCTAACTCATCACCGTTTAAATATTGGTTTGTGGTTTTTTACAGTTCTCATAATTCTACGGGTAACTACTTATGAGAACAAAAGCTGATTTCTAGAATACCCACCTGAAACTCGCCTTTCAAAACAAAGCTAACAGGGAGTCTTTAAAAGTCAGCATTATACCTTCTCATATCACACACAGGGCAGATTACGAATCCAATTAAATTCAATATTGGCCACTCGGTGGAGCATGTAACCTGAATGAGCGGCAGAGACAAGAGAACGGAGTTCAAAGGAAGGGCTGGTAGAGAAGTTGAGCTTCTTGTGAAGCGAGGAATCTCTTCCGGAGGGCTGAACCCAAACATGCAAGATGCGTGTGTGTGTGTCAACAGGCCCTCCCGCACGATCTGAGTGCTGCACAGCGCATGCAGCGCTTTCAGACAACAGCGTGATCACAGAAGGTCTTAGACCGTACGCGGTTTCCCGGCTCTGCCTCACGGTCTGCAGCTGCTCTCGCCAACCCAGCAACCACTAACCACTAGCACTGAAGCTGTGGGCAGCGTGGACCGACATGTACCGAAGGGCAAAACACACGCTCTATTTGAAAGCCTGGTACTAAAAAATAAGGCACGATATCGCACTAGCAATTTTCCACTGCTAATGTGTTTCCAAGATAATATTTTAGATAAATATTTACTCTCTAGTATTACGACAAGCAAATTTTCAATTACGTATATGGCTGGTATTATATCTCTAATTGACAGTGCTAGACCAGAGAGAGGCTAAATCTTCCAGAAGAATTCTTTCCCTGAGTAATTCACGTGATTCCAGATGTACGTAACAAAAATATCAGTAAGAGTATGGAAATACATGTATTCTACTAGTGGCCCCATAAAACTTGTATCTTAACAAAACTGGAGGAAAGATACATATTCTTTGTTTGAAAGAACAAGTGAAATTTCTTACTACAGAGGCCACTAAGTAAAATTTCTTACTACAGAGGCTAAGAGAAAGTTCTATCATGAATTACAAGAACCCTGAGAGAGCCAAATCCAGAAATGTAAGATTTCAATAAAACAAAGAATAACTTAATGCAAACATTATATGTAATTTAATCCAGATATGAACAATTTAGGCCACAAAGAAGGAAAGTCTCATTAGTTTTACTTGAGTTTCACTGTGAGTGATATGGTTCATTTGATCTTGAAATACATAATATAAGTTTTAAAGCCATGAAAATCAATTCTGGAAAAAGCCTTTAAAGAGACGTTTCATGTTTTTACACAGTTATGGGTGATGTGCTTTTGGTTTAAGGTAAGAACATCTCACTTCTCCTGGTTTATAGCAAACGTCCTCATCTCAGTTTTCAATAACATATTTTCTCACATTCTCGGAGACATGATTTTATTTTAACCATGATAGCTATCAGTACATCATTTAATTTTATATCCACATGTAAATGGCCTAAGTTTTCCATAATTGGGTATTAATACGATTGAACAACTGAACCAAATGTAACCAAATCACTCAGGTAAATAAAAATGTGTTAATACAGAGGGATAATATGAAGAATATCCCATTAAACACAAGCTCTGTCTACGTTAAGCAAATTTGTTACTTTAAAAATATATAAATAGCGGGGTACCTGGGCCCCACTACATACGTCTATGTAGCAAAAAAGCCAGTTTTCCCCTACAGCCAAGAGGTAAATTTGGATGTCAACTATCTGACACTGAACACTGAAAATGATCTTTCAAGCTACCAAAGGCTCTATCATGACACTAATAAATGACATTCACATACAGTTTTCAAATCAAAGAATGATTAATTCAAATTAAAATACAATTTATTTTTAAAACTGCTTCATATCGTGCTTTGGGGAGATACAATAATTAGTATATGTATCCAGTACTGATTTCATAGAGAAGTGATGAATATGCAGATAGTTGAAAATGTGTTTTTACACAAGCCACAAGCTTACGTGTGAGGCATCTGTGACCTCCCACGTGTAAGTACGTGCAAGTATGGACCGGAATACAGCAGAACCAGGACCAGGGTCAGAGGGACTGACTCTCCTCAGCATAGCTGTCCTCCCCAAAGCCACCAGCAACGGGAAACATGTATACATAACATGGGCCGACACCAATGTCCGAAACATCAGACCTAACAGGCAGGCGCTCCACGTTACCGTGTCTGTCAGCGCAGAGATGCGCCAGTCTGGTCCCCGGGACTCGGGCCCAGTGTGAAGGAAGCGCACAGTCACCCAGACTGTGCTCCCGTGACACTGGACGCTACAGTAGAACCTTGTGGGCCACAGTGTATTTCGGCCGGACACTGCGTGGTTCTGTGTGACAACAAGATTAAAATTGAAGGTCAACTCAAGATTGTCTAAAGTGTGTACTCAACCTTCAACCAGTCTCTTTACATTTCTCAGAAAGTTCTGGATGCAGCCTTCTGAATTCACTTGTAGAGATTCCCTGGTTCCCTAGTTTTCCCAGAAAACTAAAAGAAAGTAACTACCCCTGCACATATATCAAGAGTGTCTATAAAAGGTATATGAAAAATTATAAAAAAAACCGCTTTATATAGACAGTATTTTACAAACCTGCAGTTTTTGTTGCTACTATTGTTGCTGTTGTGGTAATAATTTTGCTGCTGGACACCAGCTAATAACCCAGTTAATATATGATTTTGCACGGACCTGAATAAATGTTTCATTCTATCATAGTTTTTAATCTTTACTTTTTAGGAAATAGTCACCTATTTACCTTTCATGTTTACGTGGAGTAGAGGAGGAGAGGTGGTCAGCCTGGTGTGCGACTCATTCTCTGTGTCCTGAGAAAGAAAGCCCAGATCTCGCCCCCACAACTTTTTTAGTGTTCAGAGCCCAGCCCCAGGACTCAGCTGCTTTCAGAGGCTGGCCCTGAAAATGTGATTACCAAGGAGGTGCTACTGAATGACCAGTTTGTGATGAACTGGATAGAGCACAACACAAAGGCAGGATGTGAATGGGAGCATATAAGCAGTTCACGTGACATCAGAGAAAAAAGGGCAGAAGAGACGGACTGATTACAAGGCACTGGAGGAGGTACAAGGTGCGAGAGGAGATCAGCTCTGGAAACAGCTCCATGAAAGTAAACCTACCAAGGATGCTTTTGTATGAGGCCCAACCAGCGTCGTGCACAGCTGAGGTGGGTTCTTTAAGGAGGCTAGCCAGGGCCCAGCAGACAGTATCAGATGCTCACTGAGCATGACAAATAGATCTCCCAAGTCAAATCCAGAGGTTTGCAAAAAAAAAAAAAAAAAAAAAAAAAATCCAGGGTTTTTGACAAGAAGAATATTAAATGTAAATATACTTCTAAAGAGAAGGAGATCACTTGACCTAAGTATACCATAAGAGCACTTTGGGAAGTGAACTGTCTTCTCACAATCCAGACTTTATAAAAGGATGCCTAAAATATATGATTTATAAACCTACACAGATGGCTTTGGGGTTGCCCAGGGACGTAAAGGCCAATTCTATCCATTTTGATGATCACAACAGCTATGTTTCTACTCTAACAAAATGTTCGGCTGGCACGGACAGGATGCAGAAATACTAACAAAGATGAACCTTCAATGTTCCGGCAGATCTGTTCTTCTACATAACATTAATGTGAAATTGTTTACCCATCTGTGACCAGAGAATGTAATAACCATAATGATTATGACGAATGTCTGATTACACAAAGGCCCCCATGCTTACAGGACATTTTCTTTACGTATGCCAAGTGCTTTATACTATTATCTCGTTTAATCTTCCCCGATACTCTATAAAGTAATGTTTTCTTTTTACCTCACACATACATAAATTGAAATAAAAGGTTTTCCTTTCAGCAGGTCTGCTCTTGGTAAATAAAGGATACTTCTATAATGACAATAAAAAAAAACTGAAGGAATAGAATATCTAACTTAAGAATTACCTGTTAGACTTCAATGAGCTATACCACACATGGAACTCTGAGACTTTATTCAACAGAATTTTTCACACACTAGTTCTCTCTATATGTCAATGGACATACGAGACATGTCTTATGGAGGCGTCAACTAATACAACTATGGACTGTTGCCAGAATATTTAAACATGGGTAAAGCTGTACTTATACCAAACATTTTAAAACTAAGAGCCCCCCCGGGGGCGCCTGGGTGGCGCAGTCGGTTAAGCGTCCGACTTCAGCCAGGTCACGATCTCGCGGTCTGTGAGTTCGAGCCCCGCGTCAGGCTCTGGGCTGATGGCTCGGAGCCTGGAGCCTGTTTCCGATTCTGTGTCTCCCTCTCTCTCTGCCCCTCCCCCACTCATGCTCTGTCTCTCTCTGTCCCAAAAATAAATAAAAGACGTTGAAAAAAAAATTAAAAAAAAAACAAAACTAAGAGCCCCCCAGAATTTAGTCTCCAGTATTGCAGTAACTCTGTCCTGTATATGACCGACCAACCCAGGTTGCCGGGACTGAGAGACGAGTTCACAGCCTGAAGGAAAGTCTTGGGCCCACTGGAACGCTGGTGGTCACTCCACTGAGATGTGTTGGTCAGATGCCTTTCCCATGAAATTAAGTCCAAGATATTACCTATAATTATAACGAGAAGTACTACTTGTTTTGCTTTGGTCCTCGTAAGCTCTTTTGTACACTAAGACGCAGCTACCTGATAAACTCAAAGATATGAAATGACGCGCTCCAACAGAGTTTGCCCAAAGAGCAAGCAGTTTGGGGTATTCCAAGTCACTGATTGGAATACTCACGAATTTTTTCCCAAAATACATGAAATTTCTGCCACATCATTATTGCAAGATTCATTTATTCAGGCAAGGGTCAGAATCAATGGTCTACCGAAATACGCTAGAAATAGACAATATGTGTTTGATATCAAGAATCAGAATCAACACCTGACTGTAATCACAACACCCTATAGCTACCCTCAATATATTTATCACAAAGTTTCTTTCCCATTGACATTCTGCATGCCATACACATTAGATTGTCTCTTCCATTAATCTTGAAAAAACTCACGAATCTAAATCGTCATTTTTTGAGGCCATGCCTTGAACTATGTATAGAGTATAAAGTAATGCATAGGCCTTAATTCAACTAGAATTTACAGATCTTTTGCTCACATCACTAGACTATATACAATTTTGTGCTTGGCACTTAGTAAACTGCCCAATAGAGAGGAAGGCCTTGATATATAGCTATTGGTACAATAAATGGTTCCCAAAGGAAATACAATGGTATTTCTACTACTAACTTCATCTTTCAAAAGCTTACAGTTCCCCTGGGGAAACAAATCTTCCATTAAAACCATGTTTTCTCAACTTCAGCACAACTGACATTTTGGGCCAGGTAATTCTTTACTGTGGTGGGCTCTCCAGTACATTATAGGATAGCAGCATCTCTGGCCTCTACCTACTAGATGCCCACATCCATACCCCAACCCTGTTCTGACAGCCAAAAGTACCTGCAGACATTTCCAAATGCCTTCTGGGTGGCCAAATCAACCCAGATTGCGAACCAATAGTATAAAAAGTCAGTCACAAAATCTGAGACAATACAAGGATAGTTATATTCCTACTGTGAATCTGAGACGAGCCCTTAAGAGGGCCACCTGACTTTGAGCAGCAGTGAACAGAGAAAAGGATTAATACATTTGTAGGACCTGGGGAGAAGTATGTCAAAACCAGGGGGAATAACCAATTTAGTTCAAAATCTTCTGTGGCTAGGTAGGGGATAATTTACTTATAACATCATATCTTCTGTGGGGGTCGTGTTCTAAATCGATTTTGAAAATGTAATTTTTGCATATGCCAAAATTATTCTCAAAAACACTTACAAAAATTCCTACTCTAAAGACCAATATTTTACACTATCTTTCAGTCATCTAACACAGCCATGGGCGCCTGGGTAGTGCAGCTGGTTACGCTTCTGACTCTCAGTCTGGGCTCGGGTCTTGATCTCACGGTCATGAGTTCAAGACCCACATTGGGCTCCATGCTAGGTGTGAGGCCTAAAAAGACAAAAAAAGAAAAAGAAAGAGAAAAAAAAAAAGCACATCTAGCACAGCCAGGTTTTTTCCCCCAGCACTGGTGCAGTTTCCTCTTCTCCAAGTGTCTGTACATAAAGTAGCTAGCGTGTTCTTAGTAGTTACGCTGGATTTAAAATTATAGTTATGTTCTCGGGTGTAAATGCTCTAGGTTGACCCACATTATTTTTTTTTTTTTTTTTTAATTTTTTTTTTTTTCAACATTTTTTATTTTTTTTTTATTTTTTTTGGGACAGAGAGAGACAGAGCATGAACGGGGGAGGGGCAGAGAGAGATGGAGACACAGAATTGGAAACAGGCTCCAGGCTCCGAGCCATCAGCTCAGAGCCTGACGCGGGGCTCGAACTCACAGACCGCGAGATCGTGACCTGGCTGAAGTCGGACGCTTAACCGACTGCGCCACCCAGGCGCCCCGACCCACATTATTTAACACATCTCTCATTCTTTAATTTGTTTTATTTTTTTGTTTATGATTAATGACGTATAGCTTCATTTGTGCACGTAACTTAAGTGTGCCTTTGAAGTAGCTTGTCCGCAGGAGATAGAGAATAAGAGACTATAATCTAGACCAAGAGAGAGCTGAAAGCAAAGGGTGCCAGGCGGAGGCTGAAGGAACTCCAGACGTCGGGAAGATGCTGTGGGCACTGTCGACGACGTGCTCACAGGCACAGCCAGTGTGCGGGTGGAGGGTTAAATTCGCTGTTCTGGCCGCAGTCACGGTGCCAGGAGCACAGGCAGTCCAGGGGAGGGAGAGCGGGGAGCAGAGGGCTTGCTGAAGTTCTGCCGGATGGGCTTCCGAGGGATCCACACCTACGTTATGAAGAACGTGCCGGGGAAAACCGAGAAAGACCGCCAATCCATCAGGAGGGGCTGTGTGGGAAAATCACCCTAAACGGGTTTGAAAGGACCGTGTGAACGGGAAATTCTGCAGCAGACGCTTACTAAAAATCAGACAGACTGTAGTGAGCTACTGCGGCAGGGGTGAGAGTTCAGTAGAGAACTGGGCTCAACTCGACACGCAGCAAAGGTGGACAGAGGGAGGGGGCCGGTGGCGGATGATCGCTCGGAGGAAAAAGACTGGACATCAAGTGTGCCGAACTGGCGGAGGGGAACTCTTCCTCAGGGGGCCAAGGGCCGAGACATCCCCCTACTGAGTGTGCGACTGTGAGTCGGCTACCTAAAATCACACTGGTTGTTTCCGGCCTGCAAAACATGGGCCCTGTCAAGCCAGTGTTTCTGTGGAAACATAATCACAGGACTTGGGACTTGATTTGTATGGATAAAAAGAATGGCAGCAATTTTTTTCCCCTTTAGGTATGTGGCCAATGTTTACAACTATGTAACATAGTCGTTGAAAGTAGAAATGTCATCTCACACATTTTTTGAGTCCCTCGCACTCAACACTGGTAAGCACACGGCATTTTCTCACAGAACAGTGGTCTGCATCAGTAGCTGACGCAGAGGACCTCAGTTCTAGAAACAATTTCACTTTACTCCTTAACTCTAAGGACATCACAGGACGGTGTTAAAATCATCTCCCACATATACACCTCTGACACGCTGGACCCTGAAATGAATATTCTGTTTTCTTGAAAGTAAAAATCGACCCCGGTGCTATTTTACAATTCTGGCCTCTTGCAGTGACGTTCGCACTCTCATTCCCTGAAGTCACATGACCTCCATGCTCTAAAATTAGTTAATACTGTCCTCCAAAAATCTCTGATTTTTACAGTGAGTGTTTGTTTGAGAATTTGGAGGAGTAATAGGTAAGTTTAAACAAATCAGTGTCTTAGTGCCACACACATCAGTGCATGAACATGCACACAAACGCACACATGAGGAAATGTGTTGTTTTTTTTTAAGAAATAAATTAGACGTGGTTCCCCAGAAATAGGCCCCTTGAGAGCTCTCACCGAGCAACTGCTTCGAGAAGAAACACTGAAGAGGAGGGGCTCCCAGCAGAGACGCTGAAGGCTGGGCTGAGTATTTGCTACCAGAGGCTGTTCCTGCTCATGGAATCAGACCTGCCCAGAAGCCTAACCAGCAGCCGCCAAGAGGGGTGAACTCGGGCAAGTCCAGGGACCAACACTCCACAGGAAACCTAGAGGAACATTCCACGAAACGCCTTAAGCTGGAAACCGCCACGTGGCCGGGGAAGGGTCCGATCCGGCTCTTCTGTTTAAAGGACAAAAGCAAACAGGCTCATCTTCTCTGCCTCTTCCTGCGCTGGCGGGGCGGGGGCAGGGATGCCAGGGGCTTAGAGAATTCGAGAACCCACCTCATTCCAATAACATTTAGGTGAAAGAAAAAGGCTTCAGCATGAAAAATGCATCACAGCAACCTAGAACAAGAGGAACTGTCCATCTTACTCGGAGGAAGACACACAACACTCGTGACACGGAGGCCCGTCAACAGCACACGGGACAGAAATCACCAAAATCCTAGGCTGCGATCCCATCAAACACCAAAGGGAAAGAAACACGTCCAACTCAGTGTAACTTCCAAAGACACACAAATCGCTTCCACGTGCTCTTCGACGCCATCAGCCCAAGCACAAACATTTAAATGAGGAGAAGGCGATTCGTCCATAAAGTGCAGAGCCACCCCCTAAGGGAAGGTAAGCAGTGGGGAGCATGAGGGGGGCCACAAGTGAGGAGTCAGAGGCCTTTATATTTTCCACACAGGCTTCCTGACATCTTCCAGCACCACAGAATTGTGTCTTGCATCCGGCCTGTTTTCAAAAGTACCTGAAACCATCGTTCTTCTCACACTGACATAACCGGACAAAATATTTTTCTCTTTCCGTAAATCTATCACCAGCTTTATGAACTATTACTTTATCCTACTGAAAGTTGGCATATGCAACCCTCAAATCTCTAAGAAAGGTCAGAAGAATGATTAAAAAAGAAAAACGAAACAAAAAACAAACACCTGCGTGCTCTGTTAAAATCCAGCATCTCCAGGTAAGAGTAAGGATGCCTGTTTGTTCTCATCCTGCGAGTAGGTCTCAACACACCCCCAATTTACGTTCCCGCACATCAGACAGACCATGGGACGGACTTGCGGTAAAGGGGCACATCCAGGCGTGCCCACCCCCGGCCATCGCTAAGCCGTCATGTGGCTTGCTTGGTCACAAGTGTCTCGCCACACGGGCAACCGCATGTCCCTTAACGTAACGACTACCTGCGAGCAATGAACACTGCTTGACAAGCTGGCGTGTTTAGCAAGATCCAAACACATTCCTCCACGTTTTACTTCATATCTGGAGGAAGCTCTTTCCCACAGAGATGTGGGTAGCCATGCTATTATCACTATAAGCAGACACTGCAACCTAACAACTACGTATGAATGAAAATACAGGAGCAAACATCCACATTACTGGAGGGGGGAGGCACAAGGAAGCACGTGCAGAAGGCTAAGAAGCATCGTCGTAGTGGATGGATCAGAATCGGAAGCATTCGCGTGAACTCATATTTAGCTTTACATAGGTACAGTCACACATAAAAATACATACAGATACCTGTGTGTTCATTGGCTAACACACTGCATGCATTTTCTCGCTCTGTCATCTTACAGGAACCAGAAGCGATGCCACCCCAGAAACAACGGGCATGCCCAGTACCCAGTTCTTGGCTTCGAGTGCAATTCTCCAATAAAAGGAACCAGGAGCCCTGGGGGAAATGGCCGATTCCAGAGCTGGGCAGGAAATACACGAAGGACTCAAACAGCATCCCATAACCCCCACACTGATGAGGGCATGTCAAATGGGCTCTGAGGCACAAAGAGCCCCCTACCGTCAAGGCTGGAACAATCTGAACAACAAAATGAAGTAGCAATGGATTATAACCTGACACATAACAGAAGTATTCACGAGTCCACACTGGTATCAACAAATTCTTGTGTAGATAAATAAAACGGGGAAAAGGGGAATCTCCTACCACAATGAGACATCATTTCACACTGTTTAGAATGGCTATCATCAGAAGCAACAACAAACGCCAGCAGAGATGTGGAGGAAAGAGAACCCTTGTGCACCACTGGTGAGAAGGTAAACTAGCGCAGCCAGTGCGGAAAACAGCACGAGCGTTCCTCAAAAAAGTAAAAATAGAACTACCACATGTGCCAGGAATCCCAACTCTGGGGATATGTCCAAAGGGAATGAAGTCATCACTTTGGAGAATTCTCTGCACCCCCATGTTCCCTGCAGAGTTACTCACAATACGCACGGTATGGAAATAATCTAGGTGTCTGTGAACAGATGAATGAACCTAAATCTGTGGTAGAAACACGCAATGGAATACAATTCAGCTTTAAAGAAGGACGATATCCTGTCATTTGTGAGAACAAAGGTGAGAATGGAGAGCATTAAGATGAGTGAAATAAGCCAGACAGAGAAAGACAAATACTTCATGGTATCCCTTACGTGTGGTGAGGAACACAGGGAAGGGTTGGTAAGAATACAAACTCTCAGTTACAAGCTGAATGAAGTCTGAGAAACTCGTATATAACACGGTGCTATAATTTATAACACTGTATTATATACTGAAATTTGCTAACAGAGAACTTAAACGTTTTCATAAAAAGGGGGCCTTAAAAAACAGGTAAAAAAAAATCTCCAACAGAGAACATCTCCAAATAACTTATGAAGATACACGGCTCCCAAAAGACAGAGCACGACTTCGCACTTCCAGAGTGTGGGCTGTGCATAGCGATGTCCTTCCGAAGAGAGAGGATAGGATCACCATACGGCAGAGAAACCTGACCAATGTTACGTGAGCCACATGTCAAGGTTACATCAACAGTGATCGGTCATACTGAGAGTAGGTACCTTTGATATAATGTGATGAAAACGACACTATCTCTATTTTCTTCCTCTCTGAAACACAACTCTATTTTAGTCGTGAGAAAATATCAGACATTCTACCAAATACCTAACCGATAGTCCTCAAAGCTCTCAAGGTGATAAAAAACAAAGAAATGCTGAGAAACTGTCACAGCAAGGTGCAGCATCAGGAGACACAGAACATACTGGATAGGATATTCCTAACATTATGCTAGGGAAAGAATGGAAATGACGCCCATGATAATCAAGATAATCATTCTGTTGGAGTTCATGGTTTCAACTTACATCATTCAGGTTCTCAGTTTGGGAGTTAAAAGTCTCTTCAGCTATCCCAAGGAAACATGCACAGAGAGCCTGAAGGAATTAAGATATGAGTGAGCTAGTCACCATCACCTTAGACTTTAAATTTGCTTAAATAAACCAACTGAAAACTAGCTGAAACTGAAAGTCAGAGAACAAAACTGACAGTATAATATTCCAAGCCAACGCGGTGTGGCAGAATAAAGGGAGTGCACGTTGATCTAGATTGGGGAAAATGAGACATGTTAATGGTACCTTTTAATAGGATTTCTTAGAAAGAAGATATTTTTAGTTTGACTCAGTCAAAAGAAAGCAGAGGAAAGGATATACAAAGCTGACAAAATGCCAAATGCTTTCCAATGACAAACACTTCCCTGCATCTCAATTTGGCCTGAGGATGGTTCTGATGGGACATTACAAGCATAAATAAGGCAATTACTTCGAGGAATGATAAAGTAATAGTAATATATGATGAAATACATTTATATTCACGTAGTAGGATTCATTACAATTTTATTTGGTAAGAAGCCTTTGGAAGGCGTAAGAAAAACAGACGTATTTGAGCATATTTTAAATAATCTGGTTGAGGTATTCAAGTTAGCACAATAAAGAAGAAAAATTTCCACTGGGTATTGGCAGATAAAACTAAGTTACGTTATACACTTATGGCCTCAAGATCAAAATAAGCAGAATTTTCCTGGATTAAGTGTCTCTTGCCCAAGTTAATGATACATAATGGGATAACTATCAGGTCACTTAGTCAAACAGTAATTCTCGACCAATCATAGGTGGGATCCAACCCCACCCTTTATCGAGTGTCCCGACAGGAGTCCGTGAGGAAACTGGGAGTGGCAGAGGAGGACGCCACGAGCAGGTGCCGTGAGCACACGTTGTCAATAAAAACTGCTGACCCTACTTCCCTGAGAATGTCGTGGATGTGACACAGGCGTACTGTTTCTTGCACTGACCGCACACGCCCACTGTGAAGAAAACTAGCAACCGCGCAGACCCTCGTCCGTCCAATCATTCTCGCTGTCAGTCTTGTTACCCAAGGGACTGCGGTCAGAAGCCCGGCAGAGACGCCCGTCTTGGGCGTCTGTCGGGCGGTGACCAGGTACCGGGAACGCTGCGGACCACCGCGTAGGCTGCTGCTCCTCCTCACGTTGGCAGAGGAACGTCAAGGCCCCTCTGCAAGGCTGTAAGGCTAGAACCGGATGTTAACCTGCTATCATTTCAAGCTTCAGTTGAAAAGCACAAAACGAACTCCTTCACGGGCTCAGGAAACCTGGGAACTCTACTCCCAAGTGCTTTGGGTTTCTAAAGTTCTTTTTCAGAAAATCAATAGCAATATCAGGCAGTACTACACGAAGAGAAATTTCCAAAGCATTTCTAGAATCCTCTATCTTTCAATAGAGAGCTTGATTTTAAGCTTAATGGGCAGGGGTCCCATTGATGCAAGGGATTGATTCTCCTTCCCATTGTTCATGAGGTCCTTTTATTTGTTTAAGAATATCACGACAGTGCGTCCATCAATTCAGAGAAAAAGGGTAAATATGCAAACTACAGTCCAGAAAAAGCTTCACTTTGTAAAAACATAAAAGAATATAATCTATGTTTTCACACTCTCTGGTCACTCTGTATATTTATGACTCATAAATCCTGTGTGGTTGCTCTAGTAAGGAAATCATTACTTTTATCGTTATTCCAGGATCAATAGCAAGAAAGATACTATAGTAAAATAAAAGAGAGTCTACAAACTAAAGGCAAGTTTGTTCATCTAAGCTTTGCCCTTCTCTTCACCAGTGACCACAATTGAAGCATTATCCAATTCCAGTGTAAAAAAAATATAATTTTTGACTTACAGTTTGAAGAATTAGGATAGTTCTGATACCCTTATGTAAAAAAGATTCACAAACCTCTGGCCTATTCATCCTCTCCCCCTCCCCGGCCTTTCGTAATAAACCCAGACCCACAGGACATTTATCATTTAACCCAGATAAATGATTGTTGTTTTCAATGTTTATTTCTTTTTGAGAGAGAACAAGAGAGAACGCGAGTAGGGGGCAGAGAGAGAGGGAGACCCAAGAACCTGAAGGCTCAGCACTGTCAGTGCAGAGCCCAACATGGGCTCAAACTCATGAACCGTGAGATCATGACCTGAGCCGAAGTCGGATGCTCAACAGACTGAGCCACCCAGGCACCCTACTGGGATTTATTCTTAAACCATGTCTGAGAGCCAAGAGATGTTGACTACCTCTATACTATCCCCTGCCTCACACCTCTATTCTTCCATTTCTTCATGATCAAACGAAGACTAATTTATATAAGAGACTATAAGACTGTAATATGATTTCTACTAACTGTCAGAAGATAACAACAGTCTCACTTGCTAACTGACCATCCTGTTCTCTGGTGTTCTTTCTCTAGAACCTTCAACACTGCATTTGTTACTGCTTAAAAGAGATGTGGTATAAAGATAAAAAGGTATGCACATGCAATGACCAGAACTTTCAAACATAGCTTTGGCACACAGAAATTTTTAATTTGTCTATAGGTATCAGCTGAATTCTATTTTTTCATATTGAACTATTTCTGTTTGTACTTTAACACAGCAACTAAGTAAATTCAATTTTGAAGGACTAACCACTATTTTATGGAACTGTCTGATAGTCTTTTGTAATACTATTTTTATATTTGAGCATACAGAATTTTTTTGAGAAATTTCAGCTAATTTAAAACTTGAATTTCATGAAATGAAACTTATATTTTAAAGTATATTTTCATTTTAAATGGTATAATGTTTGAAAATGGTAGAAAAATATATAGAAAAAAATTAAAATGTGTTCATAACCATCCCAACCAGAAATGATAATTTTAAATGATCTCTTTTCTTGACATATTTATCCATTTGCATTTGTGGCACAAAGCTGGAAATACGTGAAATACACATTTTTGAAAGTGGCTAATTTCATTTGATAAAATATCATGCTCTCATATAATCAAATACTTTCTAAACCTTGTTTTAGTGACTGACATTAAATTTATATGGCCGTACCAGAATTTTTGTTAACTATCATCTATTTTTGGGCATTCGGTTTGTTTTCAAGTTTCTACCTTAAAAAATAATACTGCAACTTCCAGTTTCCAGTTCCTCACGTAAGGAGCTCGATTAGCTAACAAGGAATCAGAAGCCAAACAGATGGAAAATCAACAACTATTTTGGATCTCTAGGAGAGGGCAGGAACAGGCAAACTATTCCCCCAAGACTAAAGAAAGAGAGGTGACTACATACAGTCAAGGTAAGATTATTGGAGCAGAGACTCATGACCAGAAACCATCCAGGGAACTAGTGCCAGAGTAGACAACCCGAACTCTAACCAGCAGACTGCTGGAGTTCAGGGTGGACAACATCAAAGCTCCTAGGAATTCGGTCACAGAGAGGCCCTCACGATATTGGAGCTAATGCGCAATATAGCAGGTGACAGGATTCCAGTCAGATATACAACAGTTAATCCCTTTGCTACGTGTCAGAAATTAACAAGTGGAATTTGAAATTAAAAACGCAGTATCATTTACATTAGCACCATAAAGTGAAATCCTTAGGTATAAATCTAGCAACATATGTACAAGACCTTTATGAGGAAAACTACAAAACTCTGATGGATGAAATCAAAGAACCAAATGAAGGAAGAGATATTCTATGTTCATGAACAGGAAGAGTCAGTATTGTCAAGATGTCAATTCTCTTCCCAACTTGTTCTATAGAGTCAATGCAATAGAACCAAAATTCTAGCAAGTTATTTTTTTTCCATTCTCATGGGGACAAGCAATGTCTCCCCTTTTATTAAGTTTTTATTTTTTTAATTTATTTTAATATAATTTATTGTCAAGTTAGCTAACATAGAGCTCTTGCTTTTGGGGGTAGATTCCTGTGATTCATCGCTTACATACAACACCCAGTGCTCATCCCAACAAGTGCCCACCTCAATGCCCATCACCTGTTTTCCCCTCTTCCCCCGCCCCCACCATCAACCCTCAGTTTGTTCTCTGTATTTAAGAGTCTCTTCTGGTTTGCCTCCCTCTCTGTTTGAAACTGTTTTTTTCCCCTTCCATTCCCCTATGGTCTGCTATTAAGTTTCTCGAGATCCACGTATGAGTGAAAACATATGATATCTGTCTTTCACTCATGCTAAACGAAATAAGTCTAGCAAGTTATTTTGTAGAGAAGGACAAACCGATTCTAAAGGTTACACAGAGAGGTAAAAGACCCAGAATAGCCAACACAATACTGAAGGATAAGACTGATGCTGTATCTGAGTTCATCTTACCAAAAGGCTGCAGTAAGCAAGACAGTGTGGTACTGGCTATAGAACAAATACATCAACACAAGTGAACAGAAAGCCCAGAAATACACATTAATAAATATAGTCAAATGACCTTTGACAAAGGAGCAGAGGCAAGAAAACTCAGCAAAGATGGACTTTTCAGCAAATGGTACTGAACAGGTGGACATCCACATGCAAACAAACAAGCAAAAAGAATCTAGAAAAAGGCTTAACTTCTTTCACAAAAATGTATTCAAAATGGAGTACATATCTAAATGTAGAATGTAAAACTATAACAGTCCTGGAAGATAGGAGAAAACCTAGATGATTTTAGACACGACAATGACTTTTTAGCTACAACACCAAAGGCATGACCCATGAAGGAAATAATTGGTAGGTGAGATTTCATTAAAAAGTTCCTCACTGTAAAAGACAATTTCAAGAAAATGAAACAACAAGACATAGACTGGGAGAAAATATTTGAAAAGAACACATCTGACAAAGGACCGTTTTCCAAAAAATACAAAGAACTCTTAAAACAACAATAAGGAAAGAGGAAAGAAAAAAAAAAAGTTAAAAGACAGGCAAAAGATCGTAACAGACACCTCGCCGAAGAAGATACAAAGATGTCATATGAGCATATAAACAGGTGTTCCACATCATATGTCATCAGGGAAATGCAAATTAAAGCAACGAGATAGCACTTACACACCGATCACAATGGCGCAATCATCGAACACTGGCAACAGCAAATGCTGGTGAGGATGTGAAGCAACAGGGACTCCCGTTCACTGCTGACGGGAATGCAAAATGGTGCAGCCACTTTGGAAGACAGTGTTCACCTGCTTCTAGCAAACCTAAACATGCTCTTACCACATGATACAGCAATCATTCTCCTTGGCATTTTTCTAAAGGAGTTGAAAATTCATGTCCACATAAAAATCTGCATTATTCTTAACTGCCAGCACTTGAAGCAACCAAGATGTCCTTCGGCAGGTGGAGGGTGCGCAAACTGTGGTCCCTCCAGACAGTGAAATATTACTCAGTGCTAAGACAGGATGAGCTATCAAGACAGGCAAAAGGATGGAAGGACTTTAAATGCATATCGCTAAGGGAAACAAGCCAATCCGAAAAGGCAACCCACTGTATGACAATCTGGAAGAGGACAACTGGAGACAATAAAAAGGTCAGTGTTGACGCGCCTGGGTGGCTCAGTCAGTCAAGCCTCTGACTTCAGCTCAGAGCGTGATCTCACGGATGTGAGTTCGAGCCCCACATCGGGCTCTGTGCTGACGGCTCAGAGCCTGGAGCCTGCTTCAGATTCTCTCTGTCCTTCCCCCCGCTCACACTCTGTCTCTCAAAAATAATAAATGTAAAACATTAAATAAAAAAAAAAAGGTCAGTGTTTACCAAAGAGTGGGGGAGATTAAGAGTGATAACTAAGCAGAGCACAAGAGATTTTTAGGCTGTGAAAATACTCTGCATGACACCATAATGACAGATACATGACATTACACATTTTTCCAAACAGAATGATACCGAGAGTGAACCTTACTTAATACAAACTATGGACTTGAGTGCCCATGTGTTGCTGTCCCTTCATGAACTGTAACAAATGTACCATTCTGGTGGGACATGGTGATAATGGGGTAGGCTGGGCACGTGTAGGGGCTCAGCCTATGAGAGACCACTGTATCTTCCTTGCAAATTTGCTATGTCAACCTTACGCTGCTCTAAAAGTAATCGAGTCTTTAAAAAGTAATAATGATGCCATAAATTTGATTTACATAAAATTGACTAAACTTGTCTGATATTTTGCTAGAGTTGAATTATGGACTGAATTCTGTCCCCTCAAAATTCATATATCAGAGCCCTAAAGCCCAGCATCTCTGAATATGAGCGTATTTGGAGACCGGGCCTTTAAAGAGGTGATGAAGTTGCAATGAGGCCTTAACTAGGTGAGAGACCTAAACTGATCTGACTGGTATCTTTACAAGAAGAAGAAATTTGGAAACGTAAAGAAGAGACACCGGGGATGCATGTACACAGAGGAAAATCCACGTGGGGACACGTGGGAAGGCAGACACCTTCGATCCAAGGACAGAAGCCTCAGAAGAAACCGAACCTGACGACACTTAGCCTCCAGAACTGTAAGGAAAACAAATTTCCACTGCTGAAGCCACAAGGTCTGCGGTGTTCTCTTTAGGCAGCCCTACCAAACAGGTGTCTTTCCGGAAGTGGTACCACCGCACCAAGCCCGTAAACTTACGACACCCTGGACACCGCTGCCATTTCGCTTGAGAAAGAGTACGAAAATTCTCCTTCTTATTTTACATATTTATATGTAATATAAATTTATAGCTACATTTAAATTATATAAACGCATAAATCATACCCAAGCAAAATACATGAATACATTTATATATTAATAAATTTACATTTACTATTACTTAATACTATTTTATCACGTGCTCACAAAAACATTTGCTTATGTGTTTAAAAGACAAAGGCAGGAAGGAAAGGAGGGAGAGAGGGAGGCAGGAACAGCAGTGCTTTAAAAATAACTTCTGACTATAAACAGAGTCAGATATCTATTAGGTAAGATTCTATCTGTCATCTGATACCTTTGTACCCTACTTATAATTTAGCCCAAGGCAATGTATTTTCTATTAATAAAAGTATGAAATAACTACGGGTTACTTGTATACAGAACACAGGGCAAGGAGTGACACAGATTCCCCTTCCTCATGACTACAATCTACAGAACTTGCAGAGAACAAGGGACAAGTGACAAATGTTATGTGACCCTTTGGCAGGAATATCAGGAGGTGATCAAGTGAGACTCACGTAGTTTAATGATGACCAGAGGTAAATAAGCATATAAAAAATGGCTCACTTTTTACCACACTAAACCATGAGTTGTCCTTTCCCAACACTATGAGAATTTGAACAATTATCACACCTGCATTTTGTGCAAAACCCTATGATCCGAAGCAGTGAAGTACTGGAGAAAGGGGGAAAAAGTAGCCGAGAAGACAACCTTAAAGTTAGAAAAGATTTTTGGGAATATAAACAGACTGAATTTTTACAGTACAATGGCTGCAATTATTTCTCATTTTCTTCCTACGTTTATCAAATGTCATTGCTTTAATAATTTACACGAAATCTGGCAGGTAACTGCTATGCCGGCAATGTAACACAATCTCTAATTTTACAAAATCAATAATAGAATGGACATATTTAAATGAGTCTTTCAATTTCAAGAGCTTTGCTTGAGGGAGCATCTTTTTAATTCAAAAACTGATAAAAGCCGTTAATATATGTAATATGGGGAAAATGAGTCTGTGTTACCAGAAGATGCCACGCTATTATTAACAAACAGAAGTCCTAAGGCATGGTAAGTATACGATCTGGGGTTGCTTCGCAGATTGTGATAAGGCAATCAATTTTTATTTTTAAGTGACAACTGTACTTAAAGAGTAAGAATTCTATGTTATTTTTATCATTTTAATAAAGGCGAAACAAGGTTTCAATCACAAATACTCATTTACAGTAGTATTTGACATAACTTCATTCGTTTTAATTCTACACTAACAGGACAGAACTGTACCAACAGTCTTTTCTTCAACTCAGAATACGTTCATACTAGAGCTATGTATGAAGTACCATTTATAGCTATACAGAAAATTTGTGTGCTTTATCAACGTGCAGCAAACATTTTTACATGAAATACTTTTACACAAAAAAGGGCCCCATAAACAAAATAATTTGGAACATTCTGGACTGAAGCAGTTAACCAATGTGTTTTCCCTTGAAGGAATTCTCAGAACCATTAATATGTCAAAATGCACTGGAAATCTCCAAGAAAGGTACAGACTCGTCAGTATTTGCCAGAGGTCAGACTGATGATGTTAATAACTATAAACCAGATTTTGGCTCTAGCCCCTTTTAATTTACTTTATTGCTGTTAAACACCTATACACACAAAGCTAAAACTGCGTTCTACTGACGCTACGTAGGAAGTGACTCTAAATTCTCGCCATTTGGTTTTCATCTCCACCGTCACTATTTTGGCTCTGGCCCTACGTATCGATGTGCTATACGGCAGCCCTGCAAACATCCTCATCGCACCGAAACCAACTCTTCCCACAAGTTCTGTTTCTAAAATCAGATATCGGGAGGCTGTGAGACGTTCAAGGATGTCTCAGTATGGCGGCTGGCATTGCGGAACGTGGCCTCTATCACCTTCAGCAGTGGCATCCCCCCAGACTCTGCCTGGCCAACCCCACACTTGGTCCCTCGTGCTCGCTCACGAGTCCCTAAGTACACCCCGAACTTCCGTGCCTTTGTGCTGCCACTCTGAAACCCCACGGCCTCACGTGTGTCCTCGGATTTCAAGGGTTAGCTGACATGGAACCCTCTGACGTCTTCGTTTTCATCCCGCCCTTTAAATCAAGTTTTACGACTTGATTCCCGTGTGGTAGTTTACATTTACATTTATCATAAAAAGAACCACAGAGGCGCAGGCATCTCCTGGTACGCTGTAGGAGGGTAACAGCCAGCAGACAGGATATCTAGGGAAACGACGTCTTTGAGAAACATCCGGTTTGTGCTTCGACTATACTTCCATAATTATAAAAAAGGCTTTCTCAGAGGACGAGCCTCAAAATGATGTAAAATACAGAAATGAAAGGCACCCAGCTCATTACGAATTTTTCCTAATTCTGTTACAAGAACACACCCTTGTTCTTCACGTTTAGTTGCACCTACTGTCGTCTCACGCTGAGATGCGAGGCTGTCCACCACAAGGCAAACCGGCCGCACGACTGGAGCGGGGGTCTGGGCCTGGACAGGGGCTGAGAGCAAACGAGTGTGGAGGTATAACCCTGCTGGTCTGGTCATTTACCGGGTGCTTACTGTGTGCGGGGCAACCGGCTAAGCACTTGTATTTACGATCACGTGTGTGAGGCCCAGGGAGACACGGAGGCACTAATACAAGATGAAGTCAGGGGGCTTAACACTTAGGTCCTACATGCACACAGCCACACAGACCGCAAGCTTTCGCCACGTCAGACACTATGCCGAAGCCAGCGACACAAAAATGAGTAAGTAATTCCAAACTTCACGGAGCACAGAAGCTAATGCTACGTGCAGGCTGTTGTCTAAGGGTCCGTGAAAAATGCTGTGAATGACTACAGAAGCTGTTCCGGGTCGTATGTCCTCACAAAAGTGCGTCGATGCCCCAAACCCCGGTTCCTCATAATGCGGCCTGATTTGGCAACAAGGTAGTTGCCCGTGTAATCACCTAAATTAAGATGAGGTCCTACTGGAGTACGTGGCCTCCTAACCCAACACGACTGGCATCCTCATGACAGGAGAAACACAGAAATGCACACGAGGGGAAACCATGTGACAATGAGACAGAAACTGAAGGGCTGCATCTGCAAGCCAAGAAAGATCAAGGATTTCCAGAAAACCACCAGAGGCCGGAAAGAGGCAAAGCATTCTCGCCTACAGCTTTCGGAGGGAGCAGGACCCTGCCCACACTTTCATCTCAGACTTCAAGCGTTCATAACTGTGAGACAAAAAATTCTGTTGTTTTAAGCACTCGTTTTGGGGCACTTTATAAAGGCAGTCCTAGAAAACATACCCTAAGCTCACATAAGGATAACATACAATTTCCGTATTTGAGCTAGCTTGGGAATTAGCACTCAAAGGAGCAGGTATTAGTTCTCCACGGAAAATGGACATTCTGGTCAGAAAACAGGTGGACAGCAGTTTGTAGAACAAGTCATTAATTTACATGACCAAGATCTGTTCACCTAGATCTTAAAATCAGTCCTTATTTTCTGCCCAGAGCAACTCTCCCAATGCCTCTGAGCTTCGGTTCGGAAAAGACCACCTGGCCCCGGACGTAAAGAACTTCTCTGTGCCTTCGGGCGCCCGTCAGTCATTTTCAGGCAATCTAGCGTTCACAATGACGTTATTACAGTAATTGACTTTAACGATTTTCTCTCTCATGTTATCACAATCTCATTGGTTACTGACGCACATTATTTCCTTTAACTGCATCATTATACAGCAAACAGAAATTAGTCTGGGCACTAAACGGCATATTTATTTTCAAGGACTCAATACCATGCAACGGCTCTGTCAGTAATTATATATCAAAGGTTCGGCAGATCAAAATACTCAGCAGTTGAACAATTAAGTCCTGTGTTAGAAATCTTCCCCCAAATGCCTACTTCCACACCTACATCTCCAACATCCTTGAAATATGTGGGTCAGTTCAGTTTTACTCTGCCTTTTTGTTTGGTTGGAAGTGCCTTTGTTTGCACTTCCTCTCTCCCAAAATGTGTTTTCCTGTACAGGAAATCCGGTGCTTGTTTCACCCCTAATGGGTAAGCACGTTTTAAAGGAAGCCTCTAACAGAAGGAGGACAGAATGAAGATGTGTATATATGTCTCCAGGAGGTAAGCCATTTTCTCTTTTTATCAAGAGATTCCAGGGGATCAGTCCATTTCAGAAAATGATACGCTCCTCAATTTTTTAACATTTTTAGTTTAATAATCTGACTAACATTTGAGAAATGCCATTGTCAACACTGTTCACTGCTTTTGATTATCTGGCAGATATATTTAGCCGAGTTGCAAATCTTCGTGCTTTCCCTCCTCAAATATTCACATTGATCCGTACCACTGATAACCATTCAGAGCAATGAGAATTTCAATAGCACATTTTCTTTCCTACGGTTTCCGCTGTACGAGAACATCTAAAAACTGTTGCATGAGATTCAATCTGCAGAAGGTTAACAGCTTTTCTGCTTTCCAGACTAAAAAGCCTTCATTTTCTTTACCTTGCCACTAAGCAATGCAAGCACATATGGTAAGTGTTCATGGGCTCTGATTGCTTCATGGCTTTTATACGATTCTTATATCCAATTGACATTTCGTGTTATTTTTCCTTCTTATTTATACTTTATATTAACCTTTTGATTTTCAGTTTCTGTGGTTTTGTTTTGTTTTTTTTAGAAACTTGCTTACATTATTGGACAGTGTTAGTATGCCTCATTTGTCAGTTCTTAAACCATCAGGTAACCATGATGCAAGAGGTCCAAAAATATTTAAATAGTATCATAACAGCATCCATTTTGGAATGACATCTTACACCATCTTGCTTAAAACTGTCAACTATTCGTTCATCTCCCTTAAAGTGTCAAAGGTGAAATTAGGACTTCCCATAGTGGAGTAAAGGCAGAACTGAAAACATGTTATTTGTTTCCGTCCAATCATGGCATAAAGAAAAAGGCCTTCCCTTGCCTAATTTCTGGCTCTTGCTTCTAGCACTTCAATTTTGCCCTTTCTAGAATTTACATAAATGGAATCAAACTGCATTCGGTGACTTCTATCCTGATTCCTTCTCTCATCACATTGCTTAGGCATACCTCTATTTTGTTGCACGTATCAGTACATTATTCCTTCCTATTGTGGAGTAGCAATCACCATCTGATGGATACTAGCATTACTGCAAGTTTCAGTTTCCTTAGCTTTTTCCTGAACTATTAAAGCAGAAGCTTAAATTGTTGAGTTGAGTCTCTCTCACGTCATAAGCATTTATTACTACGGATGAGTATCTCCCACAAATTTGAGTGTTTGCCTTTAATTTTCTTTGTTATGAATATTTTTAAATTTTCATTATCAACATTTTATCATGGCTTATTTAGAATGAAATTGTTTCGTCTCCTAACATTTAAGGATTTTCCCAGTTTTCTTTTTGTTACTGATTTCTAATTTAATTACACTAGGATCAGAGAATATATATGGTATGATTTAATTCTTTTGATACACTGCCACTTGGTCTATGGCCTAGAGTATGTCCCCTTGCAGTATCTTTTCTGAGTATACTAGCAAAGAATTCGCATAATGCTGCTATTGGCTGGAGTTTTCTGTAACTACAAGGTTATCACACCTGAGCATGTTTTCAATCATTATTATTTCTGATTAGCCATCAACGTGTTTTTTAAGTTGAGAGAGGTTTGTGAATTTAGTTTGGGAGTTAGCCATTTTTTTTCCAGTTCCATCGCTTTCTATCTCACACATTTTGAATCTCCATGATTAGCTGCATACTAAGTTATGCTACTAGGTTCTCTTGCAGAATTAACCCACTTATCATTATAAAATGAAGCTTTTTCTCCCTTGCTGTGAAATGTACTCTGGTTGATCCTAATATAAACACTTTTGCTTTCTTCGTGCTATTAGCTGGCTTATCTTTTCCCACCCTTTGCCCTTTCATTTCCCTCTGCAATATTTTTTAAAATGCATCGGTTGTAAACAGTACATGTTTGGATCTTGTTTTACCCAATGTGAACAATATTTTAATATGAATATTTAATCAATTTATATTTTATGTAAGTATATTTATCATGGGATTTAAATTTACCAGATTGCTGTCTTCTATTTTCTCTTCTGTTACTTACTTTGTTTTCCTTTTGTTCTGCTTACATGTTTTCCAAGTTATGCTAATCTAAAATTATTTTTAGCACCTCTATTATGGTACAATTGACGTAACATAAATCACATTTATTAAAAGTGAACACTCTGAAGAACACCTGGGTGACTCAGTCGGTTAAGTGTCCGACTTCGGCTCAGGTCGTAATCTCGTGGTTCGTGGATTCAAACCCTGCATCCGGCTCTGTGCTGACAGCTCAGAGCCTGGAGCCTGCTTCGGATTCTGTGTCTCCCTCTCTCTCTGCCCCTCCCCCGCTCATGCTCTGTCTCTCTCAAAAATAAACATTAAAAAAAAGTGAACCTGAGCACTTTTAACATACCTAAATACCCAGGAAGTCACTGCCATAATCAATAAGCTAAACATATCCAGCACCCCCAGGTTTTCCTTGTTCTCTTTTGTAGTCCAACCTCTGGTTCCTCCCGGCCTTAGCACTCTAACCTCAGGAAAGCACCAATCTGCCTTTCATCAGTATAGATTAGCCTAGCTTTTCTATAATCTTATGTAAATGCAACCATGCCTTTTTTGAATCACTGAATTTTTATGATTCCATTTTATCTGCATTACTGGCTTGTTAGCTATACCTCTGTGTTTCTGTGTTCACTTATTGTGGTCATTACACAGTTGAATCCATCATTGTGAACCTTCAGATAATGTTATATTACCTTATACAAAGCGCAAGAAACATGATAGTGCATTTCCTTCTCGCCCTTTGTAATATTTTACATCCACATCATTTATGTGGCCACAATGTATTGACATTCCATGTAAGTTAAACATCAAACTATTCTAAAACAATTAAAATTATGAAAATGAAACGCTTATAACTGCCATGTTTGTTTTTTCCTCCATTTGTGTAGATCCGAATTTTCACCTGGTATCATCTTCCTTCTGTCCGAATTTCATTTGGTGTTGATCTACTGGTAAATTCTTTCTACATTTCTATTTATGAATTAACTAAGCACCAATCTGTATTCATTTAAAAAAAAGGAAAATGACACTACTCTTTTCTTTCAGTACTTGAAAGATATAAATTCATTGTCTTGTAGCTGCACTGCTTCTGACAAATCCAATGTCATTCATTTGCTGTAATGTTTCCTCTTCAAAAATTTTTTTTCGTCATCACTGGTTTTCAACAAATTGATGGTAACACGCATCGGTGTGACATTCTCCATGCTTCTTTTTTCAGGGCTTCTTTCAGCATTTTGGATTTGTGGGTTTACGGTCTTCATAAAAGTACACAAATCTGTGAGTGCTATTTCTTCCAATGCTTTTCCTTCAGCCCCTCAGAAGCTAACCACACAGATATCAGACCATGTGCTATGTTCCTGCAGCTCATTGATGCTGTCTCTTCTGGTATCTTTTCAGTTTTCATTTGGCTTTGTATTATTTTTTTTGTTATTTTGGGGGTGAGGCGGGCAGAGAAAAAGGGAGAGAGAGAATCCCAGGCAGGCCCCACACCCAGTGCGGAACACAACGCAGAGGGATTAATCTCACAACCCTGGGATCATGACCTGAGCTGAAATTCTGAGTCCCACGTTGAGCCAACTGAGCCACCCAGGCACACCTCTGTGTTTCATTGTGGTTTAGTTTCTAACGGTGTATCTTCAAGTTCCCTTTTTTTAAATTTAAATTGTTTAATCTGCTTTTAATCCCCTACAATGTATTTTCATTAAGAGTAGTGCACTTTTCATTTCTAGCAGTTTGGGTTGGGTTGTTTTTATACGTGTGAGTTCTCAATCATACTTAATGCTTTTCTCTACCTTCTTGAATATTTGAAGTATGTTTATAAAAAGAAACTTAATGTCCTTATTTAAAAGTTTTATCAGCTGAGTCCCTTCTAGTTCTGACTGATCTTTCTCCCGGTTATGAGTTATATTTTTCAATTTCTTGTATGCCTGAAAATGTTTGACCAGATAACATTTTTTAAAATTTTAAGTGTGTGGGATTTTTTTTCCTTTTTATATTTCTATAATTTGATTTGGATTCTGTTCTGAGAAAGTTGTGTAGAATTACTTTGACCTTTTCAATTTTTGTTTTTAACCTTAACCTTGATTAGTGTGGACAAAACTTGATCAGTGTGGATCCAGAACAGTCTTTAGTCAATGGCCAATCTGCTATTTTTCTAAGGACTCTACCGATATGTATTACTCTCCTAGGGGTTCCATAAAAACTACCACATCGTGGGTGACTTAAAACAGCAGAAACTTATTCTTTTACTCTTCTGGGAGATAAAAGTAAAAATTCAGGCATCATAAGGGCCATTATCTCTCTCCTGGCTTTTGACGATCAATGGCAATCCTTAGGCTTGTAGCTGCCTGACCCCAACTTTTTCCTCCACTGGCACATGGCTTTTTCCCATCAGTGGTGTCTCTGTCCTCACATGACATTCTCCTCCCTTTGTGTGTCTGTGTGTCTCCTAAGGACACCTGTCATACTGAATTCAGAAACCCCTGTGCTCCGGTATGACCTCTTCCTTACTTATGTCCCATATTTGCATTGACCCTAGATCCAAAGAAGGTTACACGCACAGGTATCAGGGGTTAAGTCTTCAGCATAACTTTCTGAAGGACTCAATTCATTCCACTACATAGTTACGCCATGCATTAGGTCTTTGCACTCTGACGGATGTGATATACGGATATGTCCTGTTCCTTTCTTTGCCGTTTAGCCTCGCACTGGCAGTTCATCGAAACACCTGCACGGATCAGTCCTCAGCTAAAGACTTTAGAAAACCCCTTGGCAAATCACCAGGGTTCTCGGTGCACCTTCCTTCCCTGTTCTACCGTGTCGCAAATTCTAGCTGCCTTGACTCCTGGAACTCCTCTGCTTCTCCGACTCAAGGAGGCGGCCAGGCTCCTTTTGGGTTCTCACTCTGTGTAACGCAGCCCCGAAACCTTTTCCCGAGCAGGAGTCCGGGACACTCCAAGAGACCAGCCCACTGATTTTTCCGATCTCTGCTTTGCTTCCGATACGCCACCTCCCGTTGTCCTCCGCTTCCCACCGGACGCTCAGCGAGTCCTGGACCATCCCTTCCCACCGCGCACACCCCAAGTCACGTGGTATGCCCTGCAGGTGTCACATGGGCCCCGTCTGCCTTCCGGGGGGGGGAAACCCCCATCTGCACTCACCTGAACCAGGCTGGGGGCTGGCCCCGGAGAGGGTTTCCGGAAGCAGGAGCCGAGAGCTCGGGGAGCCAGCGCAGCCGCAGGGCAGAGAGCAGAGCCTTGAGCTTGTCCTTCGAGGCTGGTGGAACGAACAGGCAGCCGTGGTCGTGGGGACGAGCCCCAGACACGACGCAGCCGCAGGGAGGCACACCTGCCCCCAGGGGCGACGGGACGACGGCACACTCGGACGGCGCGGCCTTGCAGGGCAGTGGACCCGGCCGGGCCCCGGCGACGGGCAGGGGGGGTGGGGGGCGAGGAACAGCCCACCTCTGCCCCGGGGCCCTCAGCTCTGCCCTAGGGCGGCGCCCCCGCACGCTTCCGGGCCCTGCAGGTGCCTGCGGCGGGCACCAAGCCTTCGGGACGAGGAGGACTCGGTGGGCGAGCCCGGGGAGCCGGCGCGGGACGGGCCTGGCAGCTTCCGGCTTCCGCCCGGCCCGTCTCTGCTCCCAGGACCCCCTGCGGCCCACGTGGTCCGCGCCAGACTCGGAGGCCGCGAGAACAAAGGGGGCGTCGTTTGGAAGTGTGGCCCCCACGCCGCTTCAGGCCCCGCGTCGCCATCGGCCGGCGCCCTGGCGCTCGGTCCCTGCCCGCCCCCTCCCTGTCCCCGCGGGGACCCGCACTGACGCCACACACCCGACCACACGCGGCTCTCCTGAGCGCCCAGCCGCCCTCGGTGCGCCCACGTGGGGCAGGCCCCCCGCCGCCTGGCGCCCCCGCAGCGGGTGTGTCCCTGGAGGATGTCATGGGTTGTCCAGCTCCCGTGTCCCTGCCCAGACGCCCTCAGCTCCTGTTTCCTGCATTTTTCTTTGTTTAAGGCCAGAGGCACCCCTGTACCTCTTCCAGAACCATCGGTCAGTTGTAAAGACATTTCTTTAATTTTTTTTTCCTATAGCTTTTAAGCGGATTTATTATTAAACTTACATTTTGAATGATCTGTGATCAGTGCAAGTAAATGTCTTCTATGGTTTCATGAGATTTCCTTTAATAATTGCTGTGCAAGTTTATTAAAAATAGATGTATGTACCCGTTTCATGTGTTATACGCCACTATTTGGTGCAGAAGGTATTTAAATACTACTTTGTAAAAATATTAATAAAAGAATGCAATGTGGTCACATGGTGACTATTTATGAAATCTTTACCAATGTAATTCTTTACCCCAGTATATTTAACATAATGAAATTGACTAAATTAATTAGAAATTTTCCTATTTACCAACAGTAAAATGCTAGTAACACGCTTTCTATCTAGAACGTAAATTCAGCGAATCCTCTGTCACATAAGCATCTCGCCGTGATACTGGCAATGAATGTAACAGGCTTCGATTGTCATGCATATATGGCTGAGCAATATGTATTAAAGGATAAATTGGTAATAAATATGAGCTGGTCAGATACATTGATAGTATTGAAATACATACCTGTAAATGTATACTATCTGTTTGTAATCCCATTAAAACATGGGAAATTGTTTTGTTGATAAGACTTTTCACCCAATAAGACAAATTTCACCACATCCACTGCAAAAATGCCAACACAAAATATATTTTTAAAATGTTTTATTTTAGAGACAGAGCGTGAGCTGGGGAGGGGCAGAAGGGGAGAGAGAAAATCCAAAGAAGTCTCCATGCTCAGTGTGGAGCCAGATGTGGGTAATCATGACCTGTGATCATGACCTGAGCCATGACCTCAACCCTGTGATCATGACCTGAGCCAAAACCAAGAGTCATCGCTCAACGGACTGAGCACCCAGACGCCCAGAAAAATAATTTTTACAAGTAAAATATATAGACCTCATGGTGTGATGATTTACTTTTATTTCACATGCAGTGCTAATAAACTTGGATATTTGGTTTTCCACATTTCACTATATTTAAGAGAGCTAGCTCACTGAAATCGCAGGGGAATTGAAGAATTAAAACGTGGGTTCTTAAAGCAAAACAGACTAAAATGCGACCTAACTTTGGTACAAGAATGCCGATGTGATTTGAATTTTTCGGCATAGCATGAGTCGGCATTACTCATATCACTCTCCAAGGCATCACTTACTTTATCACGGGTACAACAGAATGCTACAAAATTAGATATGTTTCTCAGGGCCCCTGGGTGGCTCAGTCAGTTAAGCATCTGACTCCTGATTTCTGCTCAGGTCATGATCTCACAGTTTCATGAGTTTAAGCCCCCCATCAGACTCTGTGCTAACAGCACATAATCTGCTTTGGATTCTCTCTCTTTCTCTCTCACTCTCTCTCTCTCTCTCTGTCCCCCTACCCATTGCACTGTCTCTGTGTGTCTTAAATAAATAAACTCAAAAAAATACATACGTTTATGGCAGTGAATCTTAAAAAATCAAATATAACCGTTCATTACCATTGTACCCTTCTGAAAAAGCAATGATTGTTTTGAGGGGAAAAAAAAAAAAAAAGCAACAATTGTTTTGGATGTTCCTACGGCAAGTTGAAATAACCTTCTGATACAAAAAAAAAGGGTAACATTTTCTTGTCTAGAAAATTTACATATGTGCCACTATTCAGGAAATACAGGAAAACATACATATATCTTTTTATATGTATTACAGAAGAAATAGCTAGATTATAATGTTCATGATAGTAGATGGTTAAACTGATACAATTCCCACAGCTTCTTTAATAACTCCCTTCTTTAAAGTTTATTTATTTTGAGAGAGAGAGGGAAAGGGCATGACTGGGGGAGGGGAAGAGAGAGAGGGAGAGACAGAGAATCCCAAGCAGGCTCTGTGCTGTGAGAGCAAAGCCCAAGGTGGGGCTCGAACTCACAAACTGTGAGATCATGACCTGGGCCAAAACTGAGAGTAAGACATTCCACCGACTGAGCCACCCAGGCACCCCTTCAGTAACTCCTTAATAAAGACCTCCAAAGTACTCATTTATTTACATCATTGAAAATTTATAAAACAACAAATCATACCCTTGCTTATTATCTCTGGTTAACTGCATATGTATATAAGTCCAAATTGAATTGCAGAACTGTATTTATTGGATAAATCATTTTGCTGATGGAGAAAACTGGCCTTCTAAATTATTGCACTCAATAGGTAAGATTTGCTCATTTTCTTACTTCCCTGACATTCTTCGAATTTTAAATAGCAAGCACAACGTAGTGATATATGTTATTTCACTATTTCTGGTGCTCTTTTGCAAATACACTTTTAAAAGTTCATGGGCGGAGGGAGGGAGATTTGGAGGCAGGTGGTCCAAAGGTAGAAACTCCCAGCTGTCAGACAGAAAGTACTGGGGACGCAGTGTCTACCGTGGTCACAGCTAACCCTGCTCTAGGACGCGTAGGAAAGTTTAAGAGAGTAAATCCCAAGAGTTCTCATCACAGGGAGATGTTTTACCCCTTTATTCCTTTCTTCTTTCTTCTCTACTTATTCTATCTGTATGAGAACATAAATGTTAGCTGAACCTATAGTGGACATCGTTTCATAACAGATGTAAATCAAACCAGCCTGCTGTACTCCCTAAGCTTATGCAGTGCTGTAGATCCATCATTTCACAATAAAACTGGAAAAAACATTAAAGGAACAAAAAAAAAAATCACAGTGTTGTAAAGCTGATAACTGAGACAGCATTTTTGTTTTAGGCTGATCTTTCATTATCACAGTTGCTATTTTTAGTTACTCAACCTGCTTTCATTGATAGCTTACAGTAGCATAGCCAGAAATATCCTAACTATAATATTTTAAATTTATTTTCAACCTTCTCATTGTTCTTCTGCTAATATATCGAATTAATGTATTTATTGGGCTTATTTACATTTTTCACCTTTTACCATTCAGTGCATGGTTATTATATACGAGGTTTATAAACTCCGTATAGTAAAAGTGAAGCCTAGTTTTATGAGACAGAAGAGAAATACAGAGAATTTTGTTCTACTAATTAGTGCCCCCGGATTTCTTGGAATTTACTACCCAAAAAATCACTATAGATGATATTTACAGCACCTCTGTTCTTATACTGAAGGAAAACCATCCAATTATTTTGTTCCTCGGTAATTTCCCATGGTTCAGTAAACAATAAACCCAAATAGTACTTAAATAACCTTCCTTTCAAATGAAAAGGTCACAGCAACTGCATCAGTGCAGAGGCCGCACCGCGAGGCTTTGGTTGTGGGCAGCTAATCATTCTGATGCCGGTTGTGGCCGGGAATTGCCCGGGAGCTTTCACGAGCCTGGGAATTCAGACCCGGGCTCCGAATAGGAGCGGCGCGGCCAGAGCAGCTCCCCGTGCACGCGCGCCGTGTCTTGAGACGGATTTTTAGCAGCAACGTGCTATTTAAGCTCGCACATCGTAAGCAACGCTACCCTGCATTACTGAAGTCATTTCCCATCCCAAGTGGTTTCTGCGTGCTTCTAATGAGAGGCGTGAGCGGCCGTGAGCTCCTGGCACACGATCCGCGATCCACGGGGAAGGTTGGCCAGGGTGGGGGCCGAGGGAGGAGGTAATGCCGAAGGCCGGCCCCTCCCCCACTGCTCCCCGCTCACTCCCCTCTGCTCATTTCGTCGTTCATCGGCCTCCAGTTTCTCAGTCTGCGAATACTCCCCTCCCCACGTGCTCTGAAGTGCCCAGGCGGGGACGTGACTGTGCCCTGTCGCTTGGGTCTTGGTTAGAAGCCTCGGACCCCGGAGAAAGTGCCTCTGTGATGATTCAGCTCCTGCGGGAAGTCCAGGCTGTGAGGCCTCTGCCTCCCGCGCCTCTTGCCCTGAATGCTACTGTTGCGGCTGAGGATGTACCGTCTGAAGTTTCAGGTTACCTACTAGCCTAAGCCCAGCAGTCCCAGAAACCGCAGGCGCCGGGCACCCTGTGCCGATTCTCGATTCTCGCGGGCGAGGCTTGGGAGAGGCCCGCGCTCTCTGCCTGCAGGCGGATGGGGCCCCCAGCCTTGAGGACCCCACGGAACTAATGTGATGCACAGCGACAGCCGTGTCCCCGCGTGGCACACGGGACATCCGAGATGGCGACCGCGGTCCTGGGGGAGCAGCAGATGACAGGACAAACACTGGGGGAGAAAAAAGGTCACGAGCGTGGCTTAGGTAAGTATCGACGACGACAGCAGGACAACGTGACGGGCGGCTGGCACCGGGGATGTCTGGAGTCCACGGCTGGGAAAGGTGCTTGGGGTCGAAGTGGGTTTGCCGTTTCACAGCCCTTCGCCCGTCTCGCCTGAGCGGCAGGGGCCCGTCTGTGGTTGCGGCCGTGGGTGCTTCTTCACCCGGAAGCCCGGGGGTCAATGCGGTCGCCCCGGCTGTCGCCTGCTCCTTTCTCTCTGACAGCAACAGGCGCTGTAATGAAGTCCAGACGCAGTGAGCGTCTGAATTGCGCAGAACCTTCCAAAGTAACGCCGTGTGTCTTAGCAGTCGCTTTGCCAGCAAGTTCTGAGGCCTGCCGTTCTCCACCTATCACAGTCCTAGGCCTGATGCAGAGGCGGTCTCTTCTGCGGAGATTTCCACGTGCTCCCCTCCCCCCACGAAGCTGGGCTTTGCCCTCTATTCCTTAGCCCGTTTGTCGTAGGCTGAATAATGGTCCGAAAGACGTCCGTGTGCTAGCCGACCCCAGGGGACTCCATGCAATCAAAGGGCACTCGTCAGTGGGATGCGGAAGATCGAAGCGAGCCGCCCACCGTGCGACCGAGAAGCAAAAGGCTGCAGCGATATAAGGAACAGAATCACAGGCACAAGAAAAGGCAAGGACACAGATTTTGCCCGGAAGCCTGCGGAAGAAATGCAGCCCCACCAACCCCGGACCTCCACAGCTGTAGGCGGATACATTTGTATGGATTGAAGCTACGAAGTTTGTGGTGAACGTGTTACGGCAGCAGCAGGAGACAAATACAACATATTAAATCATCATTTACACCCATCTAGGGTATTACCACAATACTGCCTGTGAGCCACTCAGTCTGGGCTAGTACAGCGGGGGGTCCCACCGTGTTTACCACTCTCTGTAGACTAAGCACATTTTCTAGTGCCCCCTGGTCCCAAAGTTGCCTTTTCAGTACTGAAAAAGTAAATCAGTGTTTATTTGGTAAGATCACCTCTAATTACTTGTGGGCACCACTGGATCGTGTCCAAGGCCAGATAATTCAATGGGAGATATAACTGGTACAGAATACCCTCGCTCTAAGTCCCGAGTGGTTAGAAACCACAGTAGGTTGTAAGACTGATAAACTTACGATCCTACTTTTCTGCACAGACTCGTGACAGAGACTCCTTCGAGTTTTGTTATTTGATCCTCAACCAATATACACTTTTGCAGCAAGAAGGGCAGGAAAGGAACTCCAGTGCCGTAACTAATGTTTTCTTTCGTGCTAAAAATGCACCTGAAATGGTAGAGAGGAAATTAACCATATTTGATGAGACCATCATTCGTTCCCTGTCTTACTTTTCAAAAATGTAATTTAAGCGATCTTCATATAGGACTTGGCATTCTGAGTAAGAAGTACCATTCTATTCTAAATTAAAAGAATCTCTTTCTATATCTCCATTCAATTCTATATTAAATCATAAAATAAATTATGACTTCATAGAACAGTCGTGTTCCAGCTGGTTTTGGAATAGCAGTGATGGAAGAAACACTTGAGAACTTTATTTTAGAAAGGTTTCGAAAGCTTCTAAGACAGAGATATAGACACAGAGACAGAGAGACAGAGAAAGAGCAACAGTCCAAATCGTGAAGGCTTTCTCTTGTGGCCACAAATATCACAGGACAATTTAGAATGCATATAGGCGTGCATTAAGTGCACCTTAATGCATATAGATGTGCATTAAAACACAGAGCCAAAAAAAATTAGACACAGCCATATAATGCATATTGTATTCATATCATAGTGGAAGAATATGAAATTATTATTATAGCCCCTCTTCCGCAGGAATGTCAATGAAATAACCTCTTCAAAGTTCTACTGACGTAGGACTTCTTGTTGTTCCCATCATCAAGAGACAAAACAAAGTGGATTTGAATATGAAAAAAAATTACAAAGTATGAAAAAATAGATACATGCTGCTGTACTTTTAAATTAGGCCTCTGGGGCACCTGGGTGGCTCAGTCGGTTTAGCAGCCGACTTCTGCTCCGGTCCTGATCTCTGTGTTCCTGAGTTCGAGCCTCACGTCAGGCTCTGTGCTGACAGCTCAGAGCCTGGAGCCTGCTTCGGATTCTGTGTCTCCCTCTCTCTGTGCCTCTCCCCTGCTAGTGCTCACTCTCTCTCTCTCTCTCTCTCTCTCTCTCAAAAATAAATAAACATTCAAAAAAATGTTTGTAATTTTTCAAAACCCCAACTACTTTCTTGGAAAAGGTTGGATTTTTCTACTTTTTAAATTACCTGTAAATGTTACTTCTATTTTAAGAAAAATATAAGTTTGGAGTTTCCTTTTCTCATATTACATCAAAATACATTTTTTTCAATAATGAAGAAATGACGTTTTTGGCATTATTGCCAAATTGAATATGATCTTCAGACTCATTCCCTAAAGACAGACTATTCTGGACCCTTAAAAAGTAAGCATCACAGGAGAGAAGACAATGTGTATTTATATCAGAAGGTCTTCCGGGATTCCTATTAGAAAAATCAATAATTTTAGAAGGTGACCTCCTGTAAAATGAACTATTACTGTATTTGTCTTAGACATGGGTAGAAACAGAATCTTTAAAGCGAAGCCTGAATCTTTCCATCTGACAGCATAGGAAATGAATCCCCTTTACCTGAACACCTATGAGGCACACTCAAATTCCATTTCTTTGAATTGTTTGTGCAAGAACTTTTCCATTTAGGAATAACAAAATGCATGTGTTTTTTTTTAGCATTTATTTATTTTCCAGAGAGAGAGAGACAGAGAGAGAAACAGAGTGTGAGCGGGGGAGGGGCAGAGAGAGAGGGAGACACAGAATCCGAAGCAGGCTCCAGGCTCCGAGCTGTCGGCACAGAGCCCGCCGTGGGGCTTGAACTCACAAACTGCAAGATCATGACCTGAGCTGAAGTCAGACTGAGCCACCAAGGCGCCCCTAAGATGCATGTGTTTTTGTTAAGTAACAAGACTCTTGAACAAAGACTATGAGGAATTTAGATCTGGGGCATCGGAGAACAAAGTTACATTTCCCAAATGAGTTGCCTAATACTGTCAGTGAACAAACCCCTACAGAATGTTCCAGAGTTGAGCCCTGCTTTAGACAGATAACATCTTTATCTTCAAAGGGGAAATCTTGGACACCGTATTAGCTCCAAGTTGAATTGGTCCCCTAATTGTCCCTTTTCGCAAAAAGTCACGGAGGAGTAAAGGCCTTAATCGCATTCTGTGTAGCTCTGGGATGCTCAAAGGAGAGAATATAGACTAGAGCATAGAGCCTACACTTATGTACATCATGGAGTAGGTGACGTACTAGATAGACACATTTAGCGCTCATAACTGTGTATGAGGTCACGGCCATGAATTAGTAACCAAGTCAATCAACAGCGTCTCAAGTGAAATTCTCTCTGGCCCCCTACATATATACAATTCATGAGAAACATATCTTTGCCTTCTGAACATAAAAAGTTTGGCATATTAAGCATGTGACTCTTTCCAAATAAAATATAGGAAAGATAACGGGTAAAAAGGAGAGTTTCAGTTCAGTGGATATAGAGTTTCTGTTTTGTAACAAAAATATTCTAGCTTTGTTGCACAGCAGTGTGTATGTAGTACAATCCACTTGAAATCATTAAAATAGAACATTTTAGCTTATGTGTTTTTGATTACGGTAAAAAAAAAAAAAAAGATAATAAAAGTACAGAGAATATTTAGCAAATACCCAGGTAGCTGTTAGCCAGATGTAGCAAATGTTACAAATGTCCCTTTTGTGGATTTCAGTTTTTCTAAAGAAGCAAAATGCAATCGAAGTTCCTGAATCCCCCCTGCTCTCCAATAGCATTTCCTTTTCACCTTCCTCAGAGGTGAATACAGTCCCAAAGCACATATCAATATTTTCATCCGTGTTCTTATAGTTTGATTCTAAATGTGCATAAGCCTAAGTACTAAATGAGACATGCATTATACAGTATTTCCTAATTTTTTAAAAAATTATTCCATAACACTTTTGAAGAAAAAAAAAAAAGAAATAAAACTTCCAATTATAAATTATGAGGAAATGTTGCCCTAATTTTCTAGAGTTTTGAGCTGTCTTTTGCCCTTTCCAGGATAATCGCCATGTTATTTCTCTGTAGACTTCTCGGCCAGTGTGTTAGTTCCCTAGGGCTGCGGTAACACAACATCACAAACCGGGGTGGGGGTGGGGGGTCGGGGAGAGCAAGAGCTACTTATTGCCTCCCGGCTCTGCATGTCCGTAGTTGGGGTTGAAGTTGTGGGCAGTGCGGGTTCCTTCCCAGGACCCCGAGGGAGATTCTGCTCTGTGCCCGGCTCCCAGATCCCGGTGGTCGTCAGAAATCGTAGGTGTCCCTCATAGGTGCTCCTCAGCCTGTAGATGTGCCCCTTGGTCTCAGCCTTCATTTCCACATGACCTGCTCTCTCTGTCCCCTGCACACCACCTTCCGTCTGCACATGTCCACCTCCGTGTCCAAATGCCCCCTTTTGTAAGGACAGCAGTCCCATGTGGGGCCTCCTCTAGTGACCTCACTTTCCCTGGGCTACCTCTGTAAACCCTCTTTCCAAGTGAGGTCACGTTCTGAGATCCTGGGGTTGGGTTTCAACACATTCCGCTCCTAACAGCCCATACGGACTTGTCCATAATTACGTAGGAGAAATCAGCCCAGGGCTGACCCTTCACGGGTTAGGTATCAAACACTAAGGCATATGGCCTTAAGGAGGACCATCTTTAAATGTCACCAAAGTTCTGTGCCTGCCACAGGCCGTTTACATGTTTGCAAAGGGCGTTTTCTAACCCATCACCATCCATCCAGAAGATCTTTCTGAAGCAGAGCACAGTTTAAGACATGTTTTCTCCCCTGGAGGGGCAGGGACTGCACACGCTGGCCAGGATGGGGGGAGCATGGAACGCAGGATCACTTCCACCGAACCTCTCGTCTTCCGGACTCTTACACGTGTCAGGAATTACTGGGGCAGTAAAACTGGAGGGGCAATCGAGAGCCCCGCAATTTACGATCCGTTGGTCAATACAGAACCACTAGTTAAGGAACGCAGCCCTAAATTCAATTCAGTTGTGCATTAAAGTAATAATTATCCAAGAAATTAACATCAAAAGCTTTTAAACTGTGAAAACTGAATAGGCTTTTAAAACGTCACTTTTTAAAATTAAGGCATAAAACTTTTTATGTCAGAATCATATTTTCTGTATTTCTCCCATGTGTCAAACGCTGAAGTCTATCTAGGAATGCAGTTTTCACACATGATCTTGTACAATTTAAGAGACTATGTCTGATTGTGGAAAGCTCTCACCGAGTTGCTAAAAAAGCATTGTGCCTGGAGGAATTCTCATACAAATGGCAATTTTGATCTCACTTAGGTAATTTTATGTAATTTATTTCCTAAAAGGTTTTACTAAAGGTTTTTATAAAATGTCAGATTTTAGAGGCATGGCCAGGTTCTTTGACAATGAACCAAGTTATAAAAACCCTACACAGATATTGTCACAGAGGTGAATATAATTAAATTGAAATTATTTTATTATAATCGATAATAATCACCAGTAGCTATCCATTCTTATATGGCAATTAAATTATAGATCCTTGATGTAACTAAAATGGATCCTTCCCAAATTTAGTGACATTGTGTCTCACTAGCTTGCACATCACAGGAAACAGAGATGCCCGCAAGATGAGGCTACGATTTCAGTGGTGACCTTGGACTTGAATCCTGATCATTCTAAGGCAAAGACAGACTGTCTATTTGTAAATAGAAGCAATTGAGCCTATGGATATCTAACTCACTCGCAATCCTGTTTAGGGAAAGCCTGACTCCCAGGTTATATTCATTCAGCTTCACTCACCTGTCCAACCAGCTAGCCATCCTTCCATCCATCCCTTGACTCATTCATCAAAAATTTAAATTATTACTATGTGTCAGGCTCTGTGCGAGAGGCCAGAAATAAAATTTTGAACACTCCAAATGGCGTCCCTTCCATAAGAACACAGGCTTGTGGTTTTATCATTTCACTGCTTCTCCAGTAGTCAGACCACCGATTGCATCGGCAATCTGTTCCAGCAACAAATGGAATATCATTGCTTCGAATTTACGTTGGAGTTTAGGCACTGCCCTCTCCTAACACCTGCTTTGCTCAAGAAATTTGTAATGGTTTTGAGGTCAAAGCAATGCTGCTTTCAATGACAACCCTCATCACTTACTGTTGCTATTTTAACATCGCTCCACGGGATGTCTGGATTCCCCGCTCTCTCCTCACTTCACACAGTCATGTTTGATTACCTTGCACACCCCTCTTTGCCTGTTGCCCCCCTCTTGTACACAGGATGCCCTTGATTTTGGAATCTCTAAGGCTTTGGGCCCCATTTCAGGTACTGCCTGACCCCACGATGCTGTGATCAGTCCTGTTGTCTCTGCTCTGTTCAAGCACCCTGTAAACAATCACGAGCCCGGATGTAATGCTTTTCTTTTTGTTAGCCCGTCCGGTCAGTCAGGTAACCTGCTCAAGGTAATACCAGAGGTATGATTATTAATGAGCAAACTTTTAATCTTGATCCATCGCTGAAGTGATATAAAGCAGCCAAAGTGAGAATATTCTCCAAAACTCAGATAACCCACTCACAGACTATGAAGAATGAGGTCACTTTTGGCTTAATGTGTCCAGTCATTATTTGTATCAATCAGGTTGGATTCTGTTCAGCCTCGCACTCCATTACGCGGGGGGATAAATACGGACCAAGTGGCCTAAGTGTTCCAGAACCAAAGACATCGCAAGGCCTTTAAAAATTAGGCTGCATTAATGGTTTTATCTAGAACTTGGTTGTTAAGAGCCAGAAAATTCTGTTTTTAATTTTTTTTCCTCCAGTGATGACTATGTCAGTGATTTGGGGAAGTTACCATAATTTTCTGACGGTCGGTTTCTTTATCTGTAAAATAGGGGCAGTCACACTTAGTTCATAAAGTTATTTTCACAAATCCACGGGCCACCGTTTTCGGATCTCTCATCAGAGGGCTCAGGAACGTTCAGGCCATGTCATCAGTGGGCACTCTGAGTTTACAACTTTAGGGATTCATTTTTCTTTAGCTCTTCACTTTGAAGCAAGGGTCAGCAAACCATGGGCTGCAGGCCAAATCCAGCCACCCACCTGTTTTGGAAATGTTCTATTGGAACACAGCCGTTCTCTTTGTTTGGATATATTCTGGCTGCATTGGCACTACAATGGCAGAGTTGAGTAGCTGTGACGGAGACCTGACAGCCAAAATATTTACTACCTGATGTTTTCAGAAAGTTTCAGAAAAAAGGAGTAGAAAAAGGAGTTTCCAAAATAAACTTTGAGGTCAGCCTAATAGCATCGGTGACCAGGAAGGCTAAAAACCCCACAGTCCGTTTCTGAGGTGAATAACCAGAGGTAACATCTCTTTGAAAAATTATACTGATGGATCAGAAGTGAATTTTTTGGTTACTGATATTGATAGGCCTTACCTTCTATAAACAAGCAGGATTACTTCTCAACATGTATTATTAAATTGTCTCTTTTTCAAGAGAAAGAGTAGAAATGGAAAAAGTTACATATGCTAGGGACTTTGATGTTTGCTGGGAAATATGACCATGGAGGCGACAAGTATGTATCTGTTACAGAAGAAGTGGTTCTGAATTAATTCAAGGGGGAAAAACATCCTTTTGGATTGTAACTCAAGTGTTAAATGAAACTGTTCATTTTTATGTCCGGGAAGAGGAGCCAAGTTACACGTTTTCATTAAGTCACTTTCCCTCTCCATGTCTGCTGGGCACACCTGTTACAGGAAAGGGGTGTGCTCAATGGGTTCTATGCATCCTTCGACCTCGGAGGTTTTAAAATGCTGTTCTATTTTTTTTTTTAATTTTTTTTAACGTTTATTTTTGAGACAGAGAGAGACAAAGCATGAACGGGGGAGGGTCAGAGAGAGGGAGGCACAGAATCCAAAACAGGCTCCAGGCTCTGAGCTGTCAGCACAGAGCCCGACGCGGGGCTCGAACTCGCGGCCGGCAATATCATGACCCGAGCCAAAGTCAGCTGCTTAACCGACTGAGCCACCCAGGCGCCCCCTATTTTTTATAATTTCTATTTCAATGATTTTACTGAAGTACAACAGACGTTATAATAGACCATATATTTTTAATTATAAATGTAATAAGTTTTGACATCTGCACACATCGGTGAAATCATCACCACGATCAAGATATACAACATATTGGTCACCCAAAAAAGTTTCCCCGTACAACTGTGAACTTCCTCCTTCCTGCCTTCCACTTCCTTCCAGGTCTGTTTTCTGTCACCATAGAATAGCGTGCCTCTTCTAGAACTCTTAAAAAATTGAAATATACAGTATGTACTTTTTTCCCCTTTTAGTTTCCTTAACTCTGAATAATTACTGAGAACCAACCCCCCTCTGTGTCATGTACTGATGGTACATTCCCATTTATCGCCAGGTAGCATTCCATTCCAGGAATGAGTTGTGGTACGTCTATTCCTACAGTGACGGACATTTGGATTATCGCAAATTACAGTTCTGATTATTATACAAGTCCCTCTGTATACGTATAACTTCATTTCTCTTGGGTAAACGTCCAGGAATGGAATGTTCAAATTTGTAAGGTCACTGCAACACTACATATTCCGATCAGCACTGCATGAGTGTCCCAGCTCATACATAAGCTCATAGAAACTGGGCATAACAAGTCTTTTGTTTTTAGTGGTTCTAATAGGTATGTAGGTGTATTTCAGTGTGGTTTTAATTCACATTTATTTAACAAGTATTGTGTCGAGCATCTTTTCATGCACTGATTTGATGGGTGTATGCTCAGTTAAATGTCCAAATCCTTTGTTTTATTATTAACCCTTTATATTTATTATTTATTATTAATAATTTATTATTATTTTTATTATTATTTTGATCGTATATTATGGGTACAAGTTCTATATCGGACATATGATTTTCAAACGTTTTTAGTAGGTTCATGTATTCTGTGGCTTTAATTTTTATTCACTTAAGAGTATTTTTTTTAAGTTTATCACTTTGATGAAGTCCAATTTATCAATTTGTTATTTTATGAATCATGCTCTTGCTTCTAGGACATTTTTGCCTTATTCAAGTTCACAAAAGTCTTCTTAGTCTCCTTTAAAAAATGTATTTGCTTTAAGTTTTATATTTAGGTGTATGTTCTAGCTTAGGTTACTTTTAACATGAAGTGTGAAAGATGCATTAAGGTTACTATTTGTCTATGGATTTTTTATGAACATTTTCCATAACCAGTTTTGCCAGAATGATTTATAAAAGGCTAATTCTGTCTACACTGAGTTGCTTTTCAATCTTTGTCAAACATGAGTTGTCCATACACAACTTAGTCTATTTCTGGATTCTCTACTATGTTCCATTGATTTACCTTATGTTAGGTCTACACCTTCTTGATTGTTCCTAATAAATCTTAAAGTCAGGTGTTGTTAGTCTCCTGAATTTGTTCTTTTTATCTAAAGTGTCTTGCTTGTCTAGGTCCTTTGAATCGCCATTGGAATTATAGAATCACTTTGTAGATATCTACCGTAAAAATCACACTGGTGTTTTGATGGGATTTAACTTATTCAAACACTTTTGGGAAAACAGATGCCCTCATAGTACTTACTGTTGCAATCTGTGAACATGGTCTCCATTTCTTTAAGCTATTTTTAAAGTCTCTCAGCAATAATTTGTACTCCTATTGCGTGTTTCTTTTATGTTTTTTAAAGTTTTAACTGAAATTTCGGTTATTAACATACAGGGTAAAATCAGTTTCAGGTGTACAATGTAGTGACTCGACACCATCACGCAACACCCAGGGCTCACCACAAGAGTACTTTTAATCCCCATCACCTATTTCACTCATCCCTCCACTCACCTCCCCTCTGGTAACCATCAGTTCATGCTCTGCAATGAAGAGTCTGTTTCTTGGTTTGGGTCTCTCTCTTTCTCCCCCATTGCTTGTTTTGTTTCTAAAATTCCACATATGAGTGAAACCATATGGTACATGTCTTTTCTCTGACTGACTTATTTTGCTTAGCGTAATACTCCCTAGGTCCATCCACGTTGTTTCAAATGGCAAGATTTTGTTTTTTGGGTTTGTTTTTTTTTTTTAATAGCTGAGTAAAATTCCATTGTGTGTATATGTATACATCTTTACCCATTCATCTATTGATAGACACTTGAGCTATTTCCATAATTTGGCTATTACAGATAAACCTGCAATAAACATCAGAGTGCATGTACCCCTTGGAGTCAGTATTTTTGTATTTTGGGGGTAAATATTTAGTAGTGCAATTGCCAGATCTTGGGAAATAATAGTCAACCTTTTGAAGAACCTCCCTACTATTTTCCAGAATGGCTGCACCAGTTTGCATTTCCACCAACAGTTCAAGAGGGTCCCCCTTTCTCTACATCCTTCCCAACACCTGTTGTTTCTTGTGTGTTAATGTTAGTCATTCTGACAGGTGTGAGGTGGTATCTCATTGCGGTTTTGATTTGCGTTCCCCTGATGATGAGTGATGCTGAGCATCTCTTCATGTGTTTGTTGCCCCCTGTATGTCTTCTTTGGAAAAATATCTATTCACGTCTTCTGCCCATTTTTAAGTGGATTGTTTGGGCTTTCAGTGTTAAGTTGTATAAGTTCTTTATAGACTTTGATTACCAACACTTTATCAGATATGTTATTTGCAAATATCTTCTCCCATTCTGTTGGTTGCCCTTTAGTTTTGTGGATTGATTCCCTCACTGTGCAGAAGCTTTTTATTTTGATGAAGTCCCAATAGTTTCTTTTTGCTTTTGTTTCCCTTGCCTAGGAGACTTGTCTAGAAATAAGTTGTTACAGCTGAGGTCAGAGAGTTTACTGCCTGTGTTCTCCCCTAGAATTTTGATGGTTTCCTGTCTCACATTTAGGTCTTTCATCCATTTAGAATTTATTTTTGTGTATGGTGTGATAAAGTGGTCCAGTTTCATTCTGTTGCATGTTGTTGTCCAGTTTTCCCAGCACCATTTGTTGAAGAGACCGTCTCTTTCCCATTGCCTATTCTTTTCTGCTTTGTCGAAGATTAATCGACCATACAATTGGGGGTTCCTTTCTGGGTTTTATGTTCTATTCTATTGATCTATGTGTCTATTTTTGTGCCAGTCCCACACTGTTTGATCACTAAGGTTTGTGATATAACTTGAAGTCCAGATTTGTGATGCCTCCAGCTTTGCTTTACTTTTTCAACATTGCTTTGGCTCTTTGGTTTCTTTTGTGGTTCCATACAAATGTTAGGATTCTTTGTTCTAGCTATACGAAAAATGCTGTTGGTATTTTGATAGGGATTGCTTTAAATCTGTAGATTTATAGGAATTTAATATAATATATTAGACATATAATATAGACATTTTAACAATATTTGTTCTTCCAATCCTTGAACATGGAATGTCTTTCCATTTCTTGTTGTCGTTTTCAGTTTCTTTCATCTGTGTTTTATAATTGTCAGAGTACAGGTATCTCACCTGTTTAGCTAGGGTTATTCCTAGATATATTATTGTTTTTGTCCAATTTTAAATGGAATTGATTCCTTAATTCCTCTTTCTGCTGTTTCATAACTGGTGTATAGAAACGTGACGTTACTGAATTGATGCATCCTAGCAATTTTTTTTGGTGGTGTCTTTCGAGTTTTCAATACAGGATATCATGTCATCTACAAAGTGTGCAATTTGTATTTCTTCCTTACTGATTTGGATGCCTTTTATTTCGTTCAAAATACAGAACGCTTCATGAATTTGCATGTCATTCCTGTGCAGGGGCCATGCCAATCTCTGTATCATTCCAATTTTAGTATCTGTGCTGCTGAAGTGAGCACTATTTATCTTCCAGTGAGCTTGGTAATTAGTATCTTTCAAGGAGTTTATCAATTTTATATATAAACATTTTTAATGTATTGGTATAAAGGTTTTTATAATATCCCCTTAAACTTATCCTGTCGGTATATTTTCTAGTGGTGTCTCCTTGCTCATTCCTGATTATCGGTTAAGATTGTCTTCTCTGTTTTGCTGATCAAAGTGGGTAAAGATTTGTCAATTTGACGCATCGTCTCAAATACTAGGCATTTAGTTTCACTGACTTTCTCTACTATTTTTCTGTCACATTTAACTTATTTCCACTTTGATCTTCACTGCTTCTATTCGTCTTGGCTTCAATTTGCTCATCCTTTTCCAGTTCCTTAGAAGAGGAATCTACGAGCCTTGATTTGAGACCTATCTTTTCTAGAATTAACATTTAATTCTACATTTGCCTCCAAAGTGTCACTTTAGCAACATTGCACACATTTTCATATGCCACGTGTCCATTTTTACTAAGCTCAAATACGGTTTTAACTTAATCTTTGAATGTTTTCAGTGGACAGTGAGTTATTTCGAGTTGTGCTATTTAATTTCCCAATTTGGGAGATTGGCCACAAGTCTTTCAGTTATTGATTTCTAATTCGGTTCTACTGTTTAATAGAAGGGTACTTTCCATGGCCTTAAATCTTTTTCCATTTTATAGACGCTTGTTTGAGGGCACAGAATCTGATCTATCTTGAATGATGTCCTGTGTGTACTCGGAATACGGTAGTAATAAGGGTTTTAATGTGATTGATAATCATAACATCTGTGTCACTTTTGATAGACACATTTTCTCTTTTTATGGTTTCACTTTCCTCCTTCCTGGCAGCTTAGTAATTTTTAATAGGATGCCAGTCACTGGGAATTGTATCGTGCTCGTTGCTGAACATTTTAGAAAGATACTCTCAGTTCATTTTCAGACATAGTTATGCCAGTTTTCCTCTAGAGTCTTGCTTCTAAGATTTGCAGGGAAGGCTGGAGCTGTTTTCTGTCTAGGGCTAATCACTCCCTTTACTAAGGCCAGACCTTTCTTTACACCCTAGCCACTGCCTGCTGGATCAAGAGGTTTTCTAGACTAACAGTTGGGAAGAGGCCCTACTCCAAGCCCTGCACCTCTGGGGGTTTACACCTTTATTCCTTTTTGGTGGTTCTTTCCACCACCTTGAGGGCTTTCATTTAATGAACATGTTAATCAATACTTCACAAAACACCTGAGGGTGTTTCTGGAGATCTCTGGAAGTCTATCTTTATACTTCTTTCTCAGTTACTTTGTTGTGGAAACCCTGGTTGTCCGATCCCCCCGCCCCCAACCAGACTCTTGGCTCTGAGTTCTCAACTCAAGGAACATACTGGATTCACCTGGGTCCCTTGCCCATACGCCTGGGCAATGATAAAGCTCACCTCGTTTTTATCTCTCATCTCTCGAGAAACACTGTCCTTTGTTTCCTGATAGACAGCATCCTGAGAAGCATCAGTTCATATACTTTGCAGTTTTTCAGCAGCCCAGTAAATTCCGACGCTAATCGCCTACCTTGCCCAGAAGTGAAAGTCATACATCTTATTTGTCAATGCTTGAGGTTGAGATAAACTGTTGAAATGATTCCATTTAAAGTGTGAAAACATTGAGAGAAGCTTCACTCTAAAAATATTTAGTACAGTAGCTTCCCTTATTCCACTGTAGGGAATACTGTAAGGGGTAGGAGGAGGGAATTAATCTAATGAGTTAATATGTTTCTATTTCCAAGCGCTCAACTGTATTAATCTTGCAATGCATGTGAAAGAAATCATGTATTTTACAAGTACTTGGTGCTATACAGTTAGATGCATTCTTGACAATATGCCAAGTTACAAAAATCTGGTGTGTTTCCTACCTGAACGCATCTTTACATAGCCTGAAAACTTTGTAGAAAGCAATTATTGTATGTTAATTGTATTCAATTAAATAAGGTATAATTATCTATTTCTAATTTGTATCATTTATATTAAAATAATATACGGATGATGCTTTTTAATTGTTTCTTGACTTGATGTCTATGTATGTTATTGCTAGAATAATTACGAGTATTCAGATGTGGGTAAAGATGTTAAAATATACCGAATGAATTCAGATGTTGAAGCAATTAATGGTAATCCAATTATTTCCTTTAAAAACTGAAAAGATCAGATCCAAATAAATAAAATGTATCCTTTTTAAAACTGCAGTTGCCTAGTTTTCCCATTGCATCTTACTGGATATTATGAATGTTCTTTTGAGGAAGTCAGTGCGATTTCCAGTAACATGAGACATCAAACCAGAGGAAAAGGGAACCATCTTTGTTTCTCGAGTTTTTGTTGATGTTGTCGCTGCCGTTTTGCGTATTTCTGTTATATGCCAGGGGACTCAGCCAAATAGCTGCCTCAGCTGAAAAGGGGAAATGCAAACGGTTCAGCCTTGGTAAGAAAACTGAAATCCCACAGCGCAATCGACCCTCTATCTTCCCGTGTATGGACGGCGAGTAGGTCATCTCTAAAAGCTACAAAGAATCATGGGGACTATTAATAAGCCTTAGTAGATGGGGGGGGGGGGGGGATCATATAAACTTATGCAAATAAATAACAACTTAAGTAAATACTGAAGTGTGGTTTTAGTTGGCAACTTGGAGTATTATTTGCTTTCTGAATACTCATAACTTGAATCTGAAGCATCTAAAACTGTTTAGCTCTTGAATATCAACCTACCGGCGCTCTTGAAAAAAACCAACTTTGGCATTAAAAAATTAAATGAACATATGTATAAACTTGTGACTGTGTGGTCAATTCTGAGAGCTCAGTCCTTGGCTATAGGTGTACCTATCTATTCCTGCCTTGCATGTAGATCATGTTGGTGTTTGGAGTTTTATGCTATAATTAAGTCAAAAATATATATGATTGTTTAAAAAGGCTTTCCTGAAAAGAAAATAATTTTGTATCCCAAGAATAATATAATGAATAAATTCATTCAACAATTGTTTTCTGGAGCTTAATATGATTTCACATATTGCATATTAATTAATTCTACTATTTCCTATGAATAGCTTAACATGCCATCTAAAGTGCTTATTTAGAAGTATGTCAAAACTACTATATTTAGATATTCTCACCTCTCTTCATATAAATTTTTTTATTATCTTTAGCCAAAATACCTACCATTTACTAAGTGCCTAATATATGTCAGAAGATTTTATCTTTACCTCAATTCATCTTTAAAATGAAACATCTTACAGAAGAGGAAAGAGAATAAGAATCTGTCTCCACTGGATGCCCTAGGAGGCACCCTGGGGGAGATCATCCCATTCCAAGAACAGCTCACTGCATCATCAAACTGCCTCACTAATGCCTGAGGACAAGGAGAGGACAACGTGGGGACCAAGAGAGGACGATGTGGGGACCAGGAGAGGACGATGCAGGGACCAGGGGAGGACGACGTGGGGACCAGGAGGGGATGACAGACGTGGGGACCAGGAGAGGACAACGTGGGGACCAGAGAAGGACGACGTGGGGACCAGGAGAGGACAACACGGGGACCAGGAGAGGACGACGGACGTGGGGACCAGGAGAGGACGACATGGGGACCAGGAGAGGACGATGGACGCGGGGACCAGGAGAGGACGACATGGGGACCAGGAGAGGATGACACGGGGACCAGGAGAGGACAATGTGGGGACCAGAGGAGGACGACGTGGGGACCAGAGGAGGACGACGTGGGGACCAGGAGAGGACGACAGACGTGGGGACCAGGAGAGGACGACACGGGGACCAGGAGAGGACGACACGGGGACCAGGAGAGGACGACGGACGTGGGGACCAGGAGAGGACGACATGGGGACCAGGAGAGGACGACGGATGTGGGGACCAGGAGAGGACGACATGGGGACCAGGAGAGGACGACGGACGTGGGGACCAGGAGAGGATGACGCGGGGACCAGGGGAGGACGACGCGGGGACCAGGAGGGGATGACAGACGTGGGGACCAGGAGAGGACAACGTGGGGACCAGAGGAGGACGACGTGGGGACCAGGAGAGGACAACACGGGGGCCAGGAGAGGACGACGGACGTGGGGACCAGGAGAGGACGACATGGGGACCAGGAGAGAATGACACGAGGACCAGAAGAGAATGACATGAGGACCAGGAGGGTGACGTGAGGACCAGGAGAGGGTCAGCTCACTGTGGAATAGCTTCTGCCATTCTCACAATTATTTTTCATAAACACGAAATAAAACACTGTGACAGACACACGTCAACAGTGAACTGTCAAGTAAATGGGTACCCCCGTGCTTCTGGGGAGGTAATTTTTACCTAAGAAGGAGATAGGCGAGGACTTCCGACTCTATCCTTGCAAAGCCGTCTCCCCGAGATGCATGTTTCGACACGAGTCAGCACCGCTGTGGCATCCAAGCTGCTAGGTGCAAAGTCCCCTGCTTTGGGCCGGGCTGGGGCTCTACGGCACAGCCAAGCTTCCTGATTCCCAGGGTGTCCCCGAGATTGTGGCAACTTCCGTGAATCTGCTCTGCCGTCTGTTTCTTTAACTCTGCCCCCGGGCTCCACGTGCCCACCATGATGTACCCGTGCTGCAGTGTGACCTGCTAGTGAGGGGGTGGTGAAGGATCTAAGAATTATTTTCTCTCACTGTCGATTTTATTTCTCCCACTCAGGATTAATATGGTGTCGAGTACTATACTGAGCAACATGAAGCCATGATCGCATTCGTTCCTCATGTCTTTAATCATATAGTGACGATTACAACCCATATCTTATGAATGAGCAAACTGAGGATGGATGGACTCAGTCACTTACATCAGGTACGTGGCTGAAAATGCCGGAGCAGGTTTTGAATAGGAACCTCGGACTCCAATGTTAAGCTCTTAAAGTTGACATATTGCTTCAAATTTTCCATGATACTCGCTGGTATTTTCTTAAGTACAGTCCAAACTTATGCGTCTATGATTGCCAGGAATAAGAAGTTCCATAAAAACCCTATCCTAAAAGACATCTTTAATTTTGCAGTATATAATACAGTCCAGTCAAGTTGTTGCGGGTGGCGGGATTTCCCTTTCTTACGGCTGAATCATATTCCACCTCATATGGTACACTGTTAGCTGCTCATCCTCTGACAGACTCTTCAGTTGTTTCTTCATCTTGGCTGTTGTGATTAATGTGGCAATAAACATGGGAATACAGATATCTTCTCCAAACACTGGTTTTATTTCCTTTGGATATATACCCAGAAGTTGGATTGGTGGGATATTTTCAATTTCTGTTCTGTTTTCAATTTCTTGAGGAATCTCCACACTGTTTTCCATAGTAACTGAACCAGTTTACATTCCTACCAACAAGGAACAAGTTTCCTTTTTCTCTACATCCACACCAACACGTTAACCTCTTTTCTAACGACAGTCATTCTGACAGGTGTGAGGTGACACCTCATTGTGGTTTTGATTTGCATTTCCCTGACGATCAGTGACGTGTAGCATCTTTTCATGTGTCTGGTGGCCATCTGGACGTCTTCTTTGGAGAAATGTCTATTCGGTTTCTCTGCCAATTTTTTAATCAAATTTTTTCTTGAGTTGTAGGAGTTCCTTACATATTGGGGATATTAACCGCACGTCAGATCTATCATTCGCAAATACTGTCTCATTCTGTAGGTTTCTTTTTCATTTGGTCAGCGGTTTCCTTTGCTATGTAGAAGCTTTTGGGACTGATGTAGTCCCACTTGTCCATTTCTGCCCTTGCTCCTTATGCTTTTGGTGTCATAGCCAGTAAATCACTGCCAAGACCAATGCCAAGGAGCTTTTCCCCTGTTTTCTTCTAACAGGTTTATGGTTTCAGGTCTTATATGTATGTCTTTTAATCCCTTTTGAGATAACTTTTGTGGGTGATGTAAGATAGACACTAGATTTCAAATGTTCTCACCACAGAAAGAAATGATAGCTACCTAAGATGATGGAGGTGTTAGGGAACCCTACACTGGTAATCACATTGCAACATACACATGTATCAAATCAATACCTTGTGCACCTTAAACTTACATAATGTTACATGTCAATTATAGATCAATTTTAAAAAGACATCATCAGCTCAGTAATCTTACCTCAATTCTTAGATTTAGGGCCTCAATTTTTCGTTTTGTAAAAAAATCAGTTCCTTATTAATTTATATTAACCTCTGGTGGAGTTAACATCTCATATTTTAATAGCAACAGTAGATAAAAACCACTGACTATTTTTGAAATATGAGAAATTTTAAGTTAAATTTAAATCTCAGGTATCCTCTGCTGTCACAAATGAGTACTACATGTATCTTAATTGTGAAGCCTGACGAATGATTCTGAATTCGAAGAGTCTCTAGCAGTTTGTTTCTAACTCAACTGGGCACAAGAGCTTACTTGAGCCAACTGAAAGTCAACATTACATTATTGGAATAATTGTAGCCGCGTATCCATACTAACAGTTTTACACAGAAGATAACACTATAAATATCCAAGAGCTTTGTATTTTTTTTTGTTGCATATGACGGCAGTGTTGCCTTATAAACAAATCAGGAAATAGCTGAGCTTCGGAGTAAAGATCAAAGCACCCTCATACTTGATCGTCTCTCTCCTTCGATTCTCCATTATGAACATTATGTAGAACCACATGCATGCAGTTAATTCCTTTTTTTTTTCCTTGATGTTGCTTTTATCTCAACTTCAGTAAACATCATTAGGAAAATTTACCCTACGGAAATGGGTATTGACTAGATGAAGACCGCAGGGATAGAAACATGTATCAGGTGTGGCTAGACTGAAAGATGTCGCAACTAGCAGTTCACCTGTAAGGAAGGTAAAGCTCAAGCGAGGACAAGCTCAGTGATGAGTCAGGCTGAGACAAAAAGCCTTCTGCTCCTCCTCCCGGGTTACAAGGACAGCCCTGCTGTCAACAGAGAAAGGGGAGACTCTTCCTCAACCCACCCATTGTTTCCATTCCTACACAAGCTGAGGAAATGTCACTAAGAGAGTTAATGGTCTCAATGTCTTAAAACAACTCAAATGTTAAAGGAACTTGGCAAGTATCGCTGGGCAACTATAAGGGGGGACTGGAAGATACACAATGGGTGTGAAGAACATGGGTGTCTTCAAATTATGGAGGAATTTTCCTCTTTGTGACTCTTGAAGACAGAGGTAGACTCTGTTAGTTGTATGAACCTATATGGAAGCTATTTTTGAGACCAAATAAAAAAGCCCTCTGATTTTTACTTTCATTTTCTCTATGCACTTTACTGGCGCATATAAATATGACATTTAATACTCAAACAGGTCCATAGATATATTTTTTCATATTTTTTATGGACAAGAAGAATGTAGTTCAGAGAGGCTAAGTAAACTGCCAAAAGTCACACAGCCTTTAATCATTGTTAGTGAGTTTGTACTACCTGTGTCCCGTTTCTTTCATTACACGAACTGCCCTCTGGTAGAGTATGTTATACTCTGATGAATATTGTATGGATATTGCTTTCCTTTTAGGTTCATAAGAAAAATCAAAAGGTTTTGGTTTCTTTTCTTAAAAAAAATTTTTCCTAATGTTTAATTATTTTTGAGAGAGAGACAGAGTGAGCACAAGCGGGGAAGGGGCAGAGAGAGACAGAATCTGAAGCAGGCTCCAGGCTCCAAGCTGTCAGCACAGAGCCTGGCATGGGGCTTGAACTCACGAACCACAAGATCATGACCTGAGCCAAAGTCAGATGCTTAAACCACTGAGCCACCCAGGCGCCCCAAAACCCTTCGATTTCAATAAGCTCCTTCTGCACCTAATTTAGCTGTTTGAAAATATCTTCCAAGTATACATATTCTTATATCAAAATTTAAGAATTTTGAAAAAGTCCTCAAATTTCCTCACAATGAATAGGATTTTCTTTTGAAAGAGATAAATTCAGAGACTCTTTGAACTCTCTTATACACTGTCCACTTCTACACTGGGTATTAGGTTTCTTTAAATTAGGTTCGTAAGACAAATGAATTAAGTCAAAGAATAACTATTTAGTCCTGTTGTTGAATATAATGAATTTATGTTTATTTCTATAACTTTCTCTCTCTAAATAGATGGCTTAAGACATAATGTACTTTGTTTTCATATGTTCTAGGTTACAAAATCTGAGTTAATTCCTCTGCCTACTTTAATTCAGTCTTTAAGCTAACCCTAGGGACTGACTACAACAGTTTATACAAATTCTACAGCCAATATTTGCTCAAATAAACAAAAAAATGAAGTCCCATACCCAATACAACATGCGTCACTGGCTGTTCTCCAAGGTCTCTGATTCTTTTCAAAAATTAATTGTTATATGCAATATGATGTGTGTATGTGTTGTGTGTGCATGTAAAATAGGGTAAAAAAAAGTAAAAGGAAGACAAGATTAGAATCGTTTTGACCAAAGAAGAAAAACTAAGTCAATATTAGGCAACCACGTTCATTTTGCAATTGTTCCTGCTGACTGATTTTAATTGGTTGGTTCTTTGTAAAAGGCCGGCTAGATTTGCAAACAATGACTATTTTAAACAGATGACTTTCTAAACACCCTCTTCCACTTGATAATTTAGAGCAAGCTCAAGTTGCTAATTTGGCCATTTACTTGATTGAGGAGAGAAGAGACTACTGTAAAAACTCTCATGCAATTCTAATTTTTTTAAATGTTTTTCTTTGAGAGAGAGGGAGAGAGCGAGCGAGCAGGGGAGGGGCAGAGAGAGAGGGAGACACAGGATCTGAAGCAGCTCCAGGCTCCTGCAAACCGCAGGATCATGACCTGAGCCCAAGTCCAACACTGAACCAACTGAGCCCCCCAGGCGCCCCTCCGGTGATTCTAACTAAAACAACACGACGTGGCATCCCTGCATAGCTCTGATCTAAAATGTCTGGGAGAAAAGGCTAACCTGAAGGTAAACTAACTGAATGATGTAGGACTATAGAGTTCAGAACACGGACGGACGTTGGGTTTGCTTCTGAAACCCGAAGCTGCCAGAGATCGGCACTATACCCCAACGGCACCCTCGTGTTATGTAATGTACGTTCTATGCACTTCCTGTTCTGCACAAGGCGTTCCTAAAGGGCAGGGCACCTCCGGCAACAAAACACACTGCGTGTTCCATCTGAAAACAGTCACGTATTCCAGCTATCCTGCCAGTCACATAGACTAAGCCACGGTTTATACTTGAGATTGTGAATACATAATACCTATATTCAGAACTGTGAATCTAGTAGGTTGTGTTATGCAAATGAAAATTATTTATGCACCATGGGGCGCCTGGGTGGCTCAGTTGGTTAAGCATCCAACTTGGACTCAGGTCATGATCTTGCAGTTCAGGAGTTTGAGCTCCGCGTCGGGTTCTGTGCTGACGGCTCAGAGCCTGGAGCCTGTTTTGGAATCTGTGTCTCCCTCTCTCTCTGCCCCTCTCCTGCTCATGTTCTGTCTCTGTCTCTCAAAAATGAATAAACGTTAAAAAAATCTTTTTAAAGATAGCAGCCATCAAGAATAAATTCATAAAAGCCTCTACAATGTAAAAACCAATTTTGTGTTTATGTCAGTATATGCTATACCTAAATGTGAATCCGTAGCAAATCTTGAAATAGCCTGTTATAATTACTATGACAGCATACTTATACAATCAAAAATATTCTTGGAAAATCACTGGTTGTTTAACTTTAGTTATCTTTACACCTAAATTAACCATCTATGGAACAGAGGTTGGCATAGTGACAAATTTGATTGTGATAGACAGAATTCTAAAACGGCTCTGCCCCCTGGTATTTTTCCGGGGTTATATTATATCACAGCATAGAAAGCATTTTCCAGATGGAACTAGGGTCATTTATCAGTTGATCTTAAAAAAGAGAGAGTGTCTGGGTAGTGCTAACCTATCACATGATCCCTTTCAAAGCAAAGACTTTTGCCTGGCTGGTAGCGGGTGAGGAAGTTTGAGATTCTAGGCCTGAGACGGATTCGATGTTTTGTCTTTGCTGCCGAGATGGAGGAGGCCAGGCCAGGGATCTACGAGCAGCCTCTAGGAGCTGAATGGGGTCCCCAGCTCACAGCCCGCAAGAAAAGGGGGGTGGGGACTTCCATCCTAGGACGTCAAGGAACTGAATTCTGCCAACAGCTTAAATGAGATTGACAGGGGGCTCTTCCCCGGAGCCTACAGACATGAGCCCAGCCTAGCCAAAACGTTGCTTTGGGCTTCTGGTATCCCGAACAGACACCACGGCCACACCATGCTGGCTAGCTGACCTACAGAACTGTGCACTAATAAATACGTGCTGTTTACAGCCACTTTTGTAGTGACGCTCTGTTATGCACCGATAGAACACTAACTCGTTGGCCCATATTGATTCTCAATTAATTGTAATATAATGTGTACCTTGCACCTGAGTATCTGAAAAGCTCTACATAGACACACAAAAACCAAAAAGTCAGTTAGAAGAAAACACTTGTTTTGGAAACCTGACTCTTGCAATTCCAAGATCCTCACGAGATTTTGTTCATCCATCCATCTATTCTCTCAAAATATTATGGGGAATTCTAATCGTCTCTACAAATTCCATGCTGAACAACATCACAGAGACATTGCCTGCCCTTACTGTAATTTGTAAATAACTTAAAGGGCACCTTTGAAATATATGAACTAAGGACACTTTAATAGTCTAATATCTCTCTGTACTGCAGAAAATTAAGAACGTAAGAGTGGAATCTTCAAAATGTTTTTCAGAATTTGAAATTTGACATATTATTCCTGGATTCTTGGAGAAGGGAAGAGCAAATAGGGGATACTGTGATGTGATAAGGGAAATCTATTTTGAGAGGAGAACAAGATTCTAGGAAGCATAAAACCACTTGCTGGAAGATACCAAAAAGTTCTCACTGACACAATGTGCCTGCTCATATTGCCAGCGCACCTCACCTGACATAAATGGTAAGAACCAAGCACAAAAGATCATAAGATGGTGAAGAAGAGGAGGAAGACCAAGTAAGTAATGCTATTTATTATTTTTTGGAGATTCTTTTATGTGCCAAGACCCCTGGCAAGAACAATATATGTTTTGTTTTTATTCCTCACTACGTTAACAGCGAGTTAAGAAAGTTATCCCTATTTTAGAAATGTTCCTATTTTATAAATCAGCAGTATAACTGTTGAAGAGCTTAAACAATCTGTCCTGCTTTTGAGTAAAAGCATTTCAACAAGGGATCTGAACAAAGGACCATGCTAACATCTACGCTTGTAACCAGTTTCAAAGAGATTCCCCCAAAAAACAATAACCATGAAATTCCGTCTTCCAGAGCCACCTCTCTGTGCAGACCCATCCAGATTGCCTAGGTCAACTTTGTGAGAATGGAAAGGTCTCCAGCTCTGGAGACAGGGGACAGAAACTTGAGCAGACCAGCTTCGTGTGGGATGAAAGTCTGTGGCACTGACATCCCAGACCCAACTGCAGCCTTCTCTTCCTTTTGGGGGATCTCTGTTTGTAGGACCACTTTGTTTCAGACTTGTACATTCCACTACGTACCAAAGATCTCCCCCTAAGTTTACAAGGTGTCCGCGGAAAGTACCACTTTCCTCCTTTATCTTTGCTTCACCACATTTATGCTCTGTCTCTTCATAAACACAGTAATGCAGTTTCCCAGGCAGCTACGTGGGCTCCTTCTACCAACTTCTCCTATCTTGCCCCATCCTTCCCATCTGCCGCCCAGCCAGGCCTAATCGTTTCTTCCCTAAGCTCCTCCAGGAGGCTTCTGATGCACTCTCTTTCCCCCACCCCCTGGAACTAGGACCCACACTGATTCCATGATGGCCCTATTGGAACATGTGTCCAGTCCTCTGCATAAGACCTCTCCATGTGGAGCATGGCTCTCACGAGATTCAAAGATGTGTGCTTATGGCACGGCACAGTTCAGATCGCCTTTCATTCTCTTTAGACTCTCTCCCATCATCCCTGCAAACTCACTGTTTCCTCCCATTGTACCTTAGATCCGAGTTTGGGGAAGATGTTATCTGTTTTACAACTTTGTTTTTTGAACCATTTGCTCCTTCGTCTGCCATGGTCCTTAGTCTCCTATACTCTAGACATCGGCTTACTTACTTCTCTCTGCCAGTGGATCCTGAGTCTCTCGAGGTTAAACTAGCACCAAGCAGTTTGATATATGTGGTTACTTATCAAATATTTGAAGAGTCAAGAAAAGAAGAAAAAACAGTATTTACATTGAGCTTTCTATTATACCAAGTGTTTTCAATTTGCATAATTGGTACTTTGAAAGAGAGATTCAAGCAAAGTATCATTACAGTTCTGAAACAGAAACAAAGATGCTAGAATAACATTCATGAGAGTGGTAGACAGTGACTTAACACCAAAGAAGAATTTTTAGTAGTGTGAGTGATATTGTAGGGCATAGGCAAAGGTCTTGTGAGGAAAGCATAGACTGTGGTCAGAAATACAAATCTAAATTCTATTTTACTGGGCATTTACACATTGTTTGGGGCAACAATGGTAGAAAGCTTAGGCCATGACATAAAACACTTTTAGAAACAAGTGATTGCTGAGGCTAGGACTTCCAACACTATGTTAAACAGCAGCGGTGAGAGTAGACATTCCTGTCGTGTTCCTGATCTCAGGGGGAAAGCTCTCAGTTTTTCCCCATGGAGGATGGAAAATCTATAACTAATTCTGAAAGCAATAGGGAGTTAGTAAAGATTACTTCTGATTTCTCTGAGACCTAATTAAATCTCTATTCAAGAGGATCATGGAAAGTTCTATGACTCAAAAATGAGATTTATCAATATCCAAACTCCCAATCTTATTTAAAAGAAAGAATATTTCAAATTATTACTATCACACAAATATATAAAATAGTTGTATGTTTACTTATTCCCACTAATAAATTATAAGCAAGCTGGATGAGAAAAGTATCTTAACTTTTTCTCCAAATCACAAAGTACCTTGTTATGTACAGAAAAGATAGCTAATAAATGCTTGCAGCATTAAACAGTCCTCAAAATATTGGCATTCAACAAAATATAGTTAACCCAGAAAAGAACCTAAATCTAGTTTATTCCTCTTTTTAAATTTCTCAAGACACTCTGCAGTCATCTATATAATCATTGTAAAGAACAATTCTCACTCTTTAGAATTAAAAAAAAATGCATATGTGAGATATTTTTTCCCATGTTCAGTTCTTTTTTTTTTTTTAATGTTTTTTTTTTTAAATGTTTATTTATTTTTGAGACAGAGAGAGACAGAGCATGAACAGGGGAGGGTCAGAGAGAGGGAGACACAGAATCCGAAACAGGCTCCAGGCTCCGAGCTGTCAGCACAGAGCCCGACGCGGGGCTCGAACTCGCGGACCGCGAGATGGTGACCTGAGCCGCTCAACCGACTGAGCCACCCAGGCGCCCCTCCCGTGTTCAATTCTTAATACACTCAGTGCCTGGTAGTAAATGTTTGTTCAGGATCCGCCTCAAGTCAGACCTGTACTTACCAAACATCTCCATTCAGATTTACCTTATTATACCACATATGTAATCCATTTAAGAAGCTTTCAGTGTATTTATTATTGCACTAGACAATTCAAAGAGTTTTCTGTTGAAAGCACCAGCTTCTGTGTTATTTAGAAGATATTTCCTATACTGTCATATTCTGTTATTCCGTAAGTATTTTTGTACTTGTTCTTCTTCTGCGCATTGTTGTTCCTCGCTGTTAGGAGGCTGAAGAAGGAGATATATACATTTGCATCACAGCTACACAGGAACTCGGTAGCTATTTTACAGTTAACATAATTCTTATATTTTCAAATCTTCTGTGTTCTTGGTTGTATTGGACACAGGATGATACAAGGGGACGCAGAGTCTACAAAAGACAAGACCGAATATGATCACTTGATACGATCCAAAACACTCAAATAGTTCTCCACGTGCAGATTATATGATCTTCCAGGGGGGTCAGTGTTGCTTCGTTAACTGGCTTCCTTACATAATTGCCATCAACTAATTAAATTTAAAAAATTTTATTGAGCACCTTTTATTGTGCAAATTACTTTCCTGGGCGTCTGGAGTGAGATCTGTTTTCAAACAGGGAGTGAATATACTCTCTCCTTTGTTTTAGCTACAATTATTTTCAAAAGATCACTATTATGTCTTTAAGTCTCTTCACACATTTTCACATTTTCATGTGGCCAAAGCTTGGGTATTTGAGAAAGTCCAGCTTAGTTTGTTGAGGATGTAACAGGGCAAAAAAGTTGACAGGTGGACTTTTTCTTTTCCTGTCCAACCATCCACTGTGCCTCCAGCACTTTGTTAACAGGCCGACGAGTTGAGTGAAATTCCCAAGACGACACGTGGAGCATGTTGCCTAGTGCCGGGCGACATCACAGGAAGCCCATGAAGCTGTCCATACTCTCAAGGCGACTGCCATTACTTGTTACTACAATGGAGCACTTAATTCGGGGTTATGCATTACTTGAGTGAACTAGGTGCCATTGGGACCCACATCCCCATGTTATAGATGCTATAACGCCCTCCCCTTTATAGATGGGAGTGTTCTGGAAGTAAACGTGTAAAGGGCAGGCTGCTAGACCTCAAGTTTCTAGCTTAGACTCCAGCTCTGTGCTCGGCTTCTGGTAACATACTTGCTTCTGAGTCTGGAGCCAGAAGAAAATGAGCTGGGGGTCCCACAGTGCCCAGATACCCTATTCACAGTACATCGTGACACACACACACACACACACACACGCACACGCACATGCACACACACACACAAAATCTATTCTTTACCCACTCGAACATGAAATAGTTCAAGGAAAATCGAATCAAAGTATACTGTGTGTGATATAAGAGCTATTGTCAGAGAACAGCCTGGAGAGTTTGGGGAAGAGTGTAGTTTCCTTCCTGACCTGAATTCCAGCAGAACTATCTGGCAGCTGTAACAATATCCCTACGAGAAATACTGGATGTCTGCATGGCATTTAGCCTGAACTCAGTGAAAATGAAACTCCTGGAAAGACGTGTCTCTGTCGTGTGTCGAGGCCCAGCGGGTGACAGAGTCTGATATGATCCGAACCGTTAGAAGAGCTTGCTGTGCTGAGGATTTCCGTACCGAGTTAACTTACTGCCGTCATCTGCTTCCTACGCTCATTTGCAGTAACCAGCTTTGACGGGGAGTTCTTACATTTAACACCAGGAAACATGCATCTGGAAGCCAGATTTCTTGTAGTTTTTATAGACATCAATAATACACTATTAGAAAGGAGAGAAGCCGTTCAGTTTTAGTTGTACAATTGAGTCACAATATTTATTATGGATTTATTTTACGTGTATGTTTATGTATTGCTTCACAATGTTTATTATGGATTTATTGTGTGTATGTTTGTATATGTGTATGTACATGCGTGTACATATAACTTTAGTTTCAGATGGCCTCTCCAACCCATAATTCATAATTTTTCATTGGTCCTGAATTATAGTCAGTGAATTTTTTCCATTTTTTTTTTTAACATTTATTCATTTTTGAGAGACAGAGAGAGAGCATGAGTGGGAAAGGGGCAGAGAGAGGGAGACACAGAATCCGAAGCGGGCTCCAGGCACCGAGCCATCAGCACAGAGCCGGACACGGGGCTTGAAGATCTCACGACCTGAGCCAAAGTCGGACGCTCAACGACTGAGCCACCCGGGCGCCCAGATATAGTCAGTGAATTAAAAAAAAAAAAGACAGAGATTGCTATAAGTGACTGTGATATAGTTTATATATTGATAGGCTTCTGTTATCTGGTAATGAGTTCATCAGTAGCTGTGAATTTTCTATATAATGGAAAGCAAAATCTTTAATGGCCACTACAACAATTTAACTTTTTCAATGAAAAATACATTATAATAGATTCTTGGTGTTCTTAAGGGAAAAGATCCCGGTAACATTGTTAACCTTACATTTTGTTAACACTTTGATAAGTAGTTAGCCGATCCAATGGGGTAAGGTATATTCTGAATCACTCTACACTTACCAACCCAAGAAAAACAAGGTGACACTGAGTTGTGGGTGGGACGAGTGGGCTTAATCTCTTGCTGTGCCTCCTCCTTGAAATATTAATCTTGCTTAGGTTTTGTGTTTCAGGGAAATGCCAAACACTTACATAGTATTAAGCTTCAAATTAAGCCTTGAATCATAAATTCTACATCTATTAAACCCAAAAGAATTACTCTGGCTGTTTCTCTTCTCTTTTCAATTATTTCTTATTTTTGAACCATGACCTACAAGTTTTAAGTTATGATGGCATAATCTTTAAGTAAGTAAAATGTTGTTACTCTAAACACATTACAGACTGAAAATCATCAGTTGGGCCATTTGTGAAAAAGAAGGGCTGAGGAATACAGTACTGTACATACATCCTTAAAAATACAGCCTGCTTTAAAGAAATTCAGTACAAGATAATCTGAGAGGCACGTGTATTACTTAAATTATGATGATCTAAAACAGTATTTCTGAGTATTCCATAAAAGAAAAAAATTAGTTTAAAAATGATTGGAAATACATCAACTAAGAGCTACCACTTTAAGTATGGTGATTAAAACTTCATAACATAGTTAATAAAAAATCTTTTAGAGTCAAGTGCACATGAGTTCAAATTCAGATTTTAGTTCTCCCTTGCTGTATAACACAATATTTCAACATCTCTAACTCTCAGTTTCTTCACGTAAAAATGAAGATATAATTGTACTTTCAACGTAAGGGAGATTGGGAAGTGTTAGAGAGAGCTTCATGCATTATCAACAACCTCAGCACTCCAATATCTGCTTACAAAATCATCTGTGTATATCAGATTATGGTAGTTTTAGAGGAAATTATTAAGTAGTAGTAAAGAAGGGATCTAACTTTGTTAACCTTGATGTCTGACCAAGGAAGTAAAATAATATACAAAATACCAGGGTGCCTGGGTGGCTCAGTCATTTAAGCGTCTGACTTCAGCTCAGGTCATGATCTCACGGTCCGTGGGTTCGAGCCCCGCGTCGGGCTCTGTGCTGACAGCTCAGAGCCTGGAGCCTGCTTCGGATTCTGAGTCTCCCCCTCTCTCTCTGTCTCTCCCCCGTTCATGCTCTGTCTCTGTCTCAAAAATAAATAAATAGTAAAAAAAAATTTTTAATAATAATAATATACAAAATATAACTTACCATATGCTTAGAAAATACATGTGAATAAAATAATGAAAACTTAGCATATGTCATTCTACACGACTGCCATATTCTCCCTTTTTTTGGGCACGGTAACTTATTTATAAATTGGTAAGACCCATAGGGCACCTGGGTGGCTCAGTAAGTTAGGCCTCCATCTTTGGCTCAGGTCATGATCTCACAGTTCGTGAGTTCGAGCCCCGCATCAGGCTCTGTGCTGACAGTTCAGAGCCTGGAGCCTGCTTTGGATTCTGTCTCCCTCTCTCTCTCTCTCTCTCTGCCCCTCACCCATTCATGCTCTGTCTCTATCTCTCAAAATTAAACTTAAAAAATTAAATATATATATATGCAAAATATATATATGTGTGTGTGTATGTGTGTGTGTGTGTGTGTGTATGTGTGTAAGACCCTTAGTTCTCAGACCAAAGACATATTAAGAGAGAATTCAACAAAAGAAAAGGAACAGGACTATAAGATTTTCCTATAATCTCTTTTTTGTTTCATTGTAAATTATTTAATTTGTTTAATATTTTTTGTATAATTGACATATAAAATAATATTACTTTCAGGTATAAAACATAATAATTCAAAAAAACCCACGATGATTCCATTTTTATATATATTGCTAAATGATTGCCACGATAAGTCTAGTTAACATCCTTCACCAACATAGCTACAAATTTTTTTAAATATCTTTTTAAATATATTTAAATATCAATTCTCTTAGCAACTTTCAAACATGCAATAAAGCACTATTAACTATAGTCACCATGCGTACATTACACGTACATTACGTTACATCCCCATGACTTATTCATTTTATAACTAGAAGTGTGAGCCTTCTCACCCCTTTCACACATTTTGCCCAACCCCATGACCTGCCTCTGGCAATCACCCAGTCT